>NW_013953137.1:117488-121692 GCF_001266775.1 Austrofundulus limnaeus
CCCCTTGTCAGTGCAAGTTAATATCAGCTGGTTCAGTCCTAAATGATGGCCAGGTATCACACAAGAACCATCTGATGATAAAGTATTAGATAAATTTCAGTAAGTGTGTTCAATACTTTTTCCCTGTGCCATTCCACATTATTACAAATAACTTCATTTCTGGACATTTATGGTTTGATTTCTTTGTATGTATGGATCACTTGGGTTGTTACCGACATCTGGTGAAAATTTCATGTCATTTGCACCTCTAGTAATATATTTACTGAGAAAAATGGTGATGTGTTCAATACTTATTTTACCTGCTGTATCTGTTGAAGAGAAGATCATTTTGAACAGGCAGCACATCACCATACATATCGTATTTGTTAGGCAGTCAGTCAGAAAAGTACTCATGTGTGCCTAAAGACCTCTGCACAGTCCATCTGAACTTGCAAAACCTGCTCTAATTATTGTAGCTGTGTGAAAAAATAGTGTAATTTTTTTTTTTTTTTGCATCTTTGTTTCTGCCTATTCTTGTCACAAGCCCCGCTGGAGAACTTTTCACTTCGCCTCCACATACGAAATGATCGTGTGATTGCTCAAAAGTTCATGGGCGTGTTCATGCTGAATCGGACAGCAATGACGGCATTTTGCTTCCACTACCCCACTTCCAGAAGCTGATTGTTGGACCCACAAACGTTAATGAAAATAATCAAATGGCCACTACCTCATGGATGAAGATAAGACAGATGTTGAGAATTAAGGAATCAGTCTGCCAAACGTGGTGCTTCAACTGTAACAGATTTGTTGCCAAAGTAAGTCGGAAAATCAAAGTGGAGACTTTTTTTTTTTTAGCGGTAACTCTAGAGGGAAGAAACCCAGATCTGTGACATGTACCACAGCAGGAGCTCTGCACCGTGTGTCTCATGGGCTATGAAAGGTGTGAGTAAAAATGAACGTTGAGCAACCACGTGACGGCGCATCAACTGTTCTGTTTGGATGGAGCACGCTGGACCCTTTAATTGCCCACTAACTGCTTCTTTTCTCTTTTGCTCAGTGAGAAGTCAAGCAACACTCTTAATAACTCCTCTCCACTTGCCTCACTTCACATGTGGTTTAGGTGTGCAAACAGCTTTAACCACATTTGAGTCATTTATTTTTCCAACTTCTGTACACTACTTTAACTGAACCTTGTGACCAGTTTCCAGAACGTTTTACAGTGGATGAAAAATTCTAGTTAAATATTTAAACAGCACAACAAAATGGCTGACTCAGAGTGTGGGGATTTAACATGCCTGTGTTGTGGATTCTCTCTAAAATACGTGGAAGCGAACCTGCATCCCGTCTCAGCGCCGCACCTCCGTGTGTTTGTGTGGGATAAAAGCAGCACTCCCTCCAGCTGTTAGCATACCACAGCTCTTGCAGCATTGTTTGGCTGTGTTTCGTGCCTCAGTATGCCGCCCTGCATTCCTTAGCTCCACAGGGGTTGTTTACATTTTCAAATTCTCCTGTTTGAAAGTGAAGAGCTGCCAGCTCTGAGTCAGTGAGTTCAGGGAGGAGGGAGGTTGGGGGACAGTGGGGCTGGCTGTGGCTGCACGATTTCATTTTCAGAATGATTGGGACTGGTTTTCATTTGCAGCTTTTAATTGCTGGTTTTGGAAGCTCTGTCTTCGAGGGTTTGTGTGACATGAACACTTGTGTTTGGGAGGTTGGTTGAACCAAAAGTGCTGTACTGAACAGATAACTTGCTTTATGCAGCACTTTAATGTAATCAGGGCTGCACTGTAAAACAGGGGGTCAAACTCCGTTACACATGGGGGACAAAATTCAAACTTGGATCCAAGTCAGTGGTCAGTTTCTGTCAGTGTTTATTGAAAACATGTTAAATAACTAATTATTCATTTTCAAGTGATCATTTCCAAATCATGTTTTATGTAGCATTTAGAACATACAGAACCTAACAAAGAAAAAATAATAAATTTAGAACATCATTAGCATTCATTTTTTTTACGCTTTACTCTTTACAACTTTTTTGTTTAGATACATTTGATCACAATCCAGCAAATTGGAAAACTTCACTGAAAATCCTAATATTAGGCTTTAAAATACAAAGACAATACAGTAAAAAAAACGATAATTAAAGTTAATTATCTGTTGCCCTTTCCCCACCAAAATCAAAAACTACTGAAAAATCTAAGCTTAATTTTCTTGGCTTGAAAGTTTGCCAGCTGTCATTAGAAAAATGTACTAAATCCAGGGATAAAAAGAAAAACCGTAAAACTATTTCACATTTAAAACATTACCTTTTGGGCCAGATGTAATGTTAACAAGGGCCAGATCTGGCCTGCGGGCCTCAAGTTTGACACATGAAGAACATCCACACAAAGTCACATTCAAAAAGGTAGAGATCTCGGCCCTGCAAGTTTTTTGTCTTGTAGAAAAGCATTAGCATCATTAGCAGTGTTAGCAGTTGCTACTGTCTCAGGATGATGATGTCACAACAAAAGCAGAGCACCTACAACAAAGGCTTTGTTCCAGTCAGAAACACATAAACTTCAACATTTAACTACAACATTTAGGATTAACTTTTCTATGTAGATTTAGAATTTAATTTCTTATGTTATGCAACATTTCAATTTAACATTTAGCAAAAAATATTAAGAGCAGTAAGCTAAATACCAAAATGTTAGTGGAAAAAACTAATAGGATTTTAAATTCAAGCAGTAATATAATGAATATAATGAAAATGTGTTAGTGATGTTTAACTTTTTTTTTTTGTTACACTTGGTGACCCATAAACATGTACATACAATGATTGCTTTATTTTAAGTTTCATTAAAATTCCTCCAGTGGCTCATGAGATAGTATATTTTTGCTAGCAGACAGGTCACTAAAGTGGCAAAGTCTTAAAAACAAATTTCACACATTGAATTAGTGTTGGGAATGATTCTTGGCTACGAACACTAAAGTTTACAGGAATATGTTTTAAAAATTGATTGAGTTAAAGTAATTTTTATGTGGCTTAGAGTCACATTTGGGGAGTGGTGGTGCAGAGGTTAGAGAAGGTGACCCTGTGATCAGAAGGTGGTGAAAGAGCTGCAACTTAAGGCTGCAGACAGATTTGAAGGTTCAAATGTAATAAAGAAAAAAACTCCATAAAAAGAAACAAGGTACTGTATCATGGCACTAAAAGCACTTCTAGAGAAGTCATAGAAGGACATCCACAGGAGAGCAAAGGTAATGGTTGAGAAACACTAGTGTTGTCATACTTGAAACTGGTCTTGGTCTTAAGACCGGTCTCCAGACCATTTTTTGATGGTCTTGGTCTCGTCTCGGACTCGAAAGCATTTGTACTCGGTCTTGTCTCGGTCTCGGACATTGATGACTCGGAATTTTATTTCAAGACCAGTCAAGACCACAGCTGTGGAAATATCACTGAACAGCCAGAATGTTGTCCTTTTTATTAGTTAACATTCTTGCTTTCATTTATTTAAAATGTAGCTACTGATTCAAATCCAAACCTGACTCGTTGCTATTGTTACACTGCTGAAATGATGGGCCAACTCATCTCTGGTGCAACATATTTATTTTTGCATGAACTGCAAAACAGAAGAAATATAGCAGATTAAAGGAGCTACTCTTGCTTCGTCTCTGCACTGCTTCATCCGACACTGGTCAACTACTTCTTCTGACTTCACAATAAAAGTAACAACATTTTTCCTCTGAAACTCACTAATCACACAGTGGTACTAAAACAGTTATTTTAACCAGTTGTTAATCCTTTTAAATCACTTGTAAATTGTATTTTAAATGAAATCCATTTTAACTGAATGTCTTTCTAACATTTATATTATATTTCACCTTAAGGAAATGAAAAGAACACATTTTACATTTTCTCTGATTACAAAACACATCTAGAAAATATAGTACAGCTTTAAAACAAACATAGCTGTAAAGAGAATACAGACTTAAATCACAACCAAATAACTAAGCTCACACAGGAACATGAAACCACGTGCGCTCAATTGTCTTAGCCTGATGCTAAATTTAGCTCCACACTTAGCTCCACAGTTCGGTTTTACACTAGCGCATCATTCCATAACACATTTACTCTGTTTCAGGTAGGTTAAAGTCAAGTCAGTTGTGCTTTTACTGATGCTACCAACATCTCTGCATAGTTAGCTTCTACCTTTTAGCTTAAAAACGAACATGAAGAGTCTGCAGG
>NW_013953137.1:122530-124077 GCF_001266775.1 Austrofundulus limnaeus
TGTAGTGGCACATCCTCTTCGCTCTGTAGTGGCACATCCTCTTCGCTCTGTAGTGGCACATCCTCTTCGCTCTGTAGTGGCACATCCTCTTCGCTCTGTAGTGGCACATCCTCTTCGCTCTGTAGTGGCACATCCTCTTCTTGAACATGAAGACTTGGTTTAGGCTGGAATGACTCTGCCAAAGGGTTAAGTGGAGTCCGCCTCTGTTGTCTTCCTGGAGCAGGCCTGAGGTACCACTGGTATGTGCCGCTGTAGTCATCATCCGATGTGTCACCATTTTCTTGCTGCTGCTGCTGCTGTGAATGTGGACGTCTCGACTTTTTCTTTGTAACAAGAGCATCTTTTTGGGGCTGAACAGTCTGTGCTGGTGGCTTTTCAAGGGGTAGGAAATCACAGGGCAGTAGGAGATTTCTGTGCACCACCTTGTCTCTTCCCTGACCAGTTTCAGGGCAGATCCGATACACTGGGCTGTCATCTGCTTTTCTTTCCATCACTTTGTAGATCTGGTTTTCCCAGTAAGACTGGATCTTTGCGGGTCCCCCTCTGGGAGTGAGGTTTCGGAGGAGAACTCTGTCACCAGGCTGAAGATCTCTGCCTTTAACTCTCCTGTCGTAGTATGTTTTCCCTCGAGCAGCTTCCTTGATAGCCGTTTCAGCAGCTACTGTGTAGGCCTCCTGCATTCTTTTTTTCCAGCAGCTAACGTAGTCATCATAGTCCACGTGAACTTCGTCTTTTCTCAGATTGAAAAGCAAGTCGATGGGCAGCCGTGGGGAACGTCCGAAGATGAGGTAATATGGGGCGTAGCCTGTTGCCTCGCTCTTTGTACAGTTGTACGCATGGACAACTTTTGCCAGTGACTCTTTCCAATCATCCTTCTCCTTCTCCTCCAGGGTCCTTAACATMGACAACAGGGTACGGTTAAATCTCTCCACCTGTCCATTACCCTGCGGATGGTAAGGTGTCGTGTGAGAACCCTGGATACCTGAAAGTTCTTTCAACCTTGCCATGAGCTTGTTCTCAAATTCTTTGCCCATGTCGTGATGTAGTCTGGTTGGGAAGCCGAACTTYAGTGCAAAATCGTTGAAGAGCTTGTCAGCGACGGTTTTCGCTGCTTTGTTCTTTGTCGGGTAAGCTTGTGCGAACCTCGTGAAGTGATCCATGACAACTAATATATATTCGTAGCCATGCTTACACTTTTCCAGGTGGAGGAAGTCTATGGAGACCAGTTGGAATGGGTAAGTGGWCTGGATAGAGGTCAGGGGTGCACAAGTCTGCTTACTCGGCTTCTTCTTCTTGAGACACTCACATTCTTCAGTGACAAAGTGTTCAACTTCTTTTGCCATCTGCGGCCAGTAGAATCTGTCCCTAATCAGGTCGAGTGTCCTTTCCACCCCTAAGTGGCCCATGTCTTGATGGAGCTCTTTGAAAACCAGTGGACGATAGGCTTTAGGGATCAACAGCTGCTCTCGGCGGGCTGTCTTGCGGCGCAGGACACCACTGCAGTCAACATGAAGCTTCAACCACTGCCTGAGCAGTGCAGCTACTGC
>NW_013953137.1:124973-127275 GCF_001266775.1 Austrofundulus limnaeus
ATCCACTGGTGGATCCCATAACTTTGGTCTCTGCTTGCTCTTTTGATTTTCAGCCTCAGTATGATTTTGTGACTTTAGCTCTGTTTTGTCCTTGTCTTCTGGTGTCCACTCGTTTACTTTCGTCTGAATGTCTGCTGCATATACTGTCTTTATTGGTTCAAGGTGTCCAATCACTTTCCGACTCTCCAGATAAATGTTGTGGTCAGTAGTGTTAGTCACTGGGATGGGCACATAGGGCACTTTTCTGTCAGGGATTTGCACCAGTACATCACTGAAGATAACACCCTCTGGTTGTGGTTTAGTCACATCAGATGAGAAGAGCATGTCTTGGCCCCGAGCATGTGGACTAACATGTGCCCGTACATAGATTGTGGTGACTTGGTTAGGTGACAAGCGCACATTTTTTCCTCCAGTACGTATCACACTGAGTCTCTCTGAATCTTCACTGCTGTTCTGAACTAACTTGACAATGTTATGAGCAGTTCGCACAGTTATTTCAAAGGCTTTACTTACATAATGTGCCAGCTGATTTCTTCCACCTTTAGTCTTGACTTCTTCCTGGTTAACAACAG
The DNA here is from genome assembly GCF_001266775.1 of Austrofundulus limnaeus. Classification (NCBI taxonomy): domain Eukaryota; kingdom Metazoa; phylum Chordata; class Actinopteri; order Cyprinodontiformes; family Rivulidae; genus Austrofundulus; species Austrofundulus limnaeus. The sequence goes on from NW_013953137.1 coordinate 125,546, forward strand.
CTTCAATAACATTATAACCAATGATGGGGTCACTGGCCACAGCTGGGTCACTGGATACTAATATTGGCACCTGCAACTCACTTACTGAAGAACAATCACTGTTTAACCTGAAGCTGACTTCTATCCAGCCTATGTAGGGGATGGGCGTGTCATTGGCAGCAAACACTGTAAGTGTATCATTATCTAACAGTTCTGAAACAGATCTGACCACTGTGTGGGGAAGGTGGTTCTGCCGCCAGTTTTCATTTATTATGCTGGACTGCGCCCCTGAATCCCACAATACTCTGACTGGTTGATTGTCCATAAAACAGTTCACAGTACATCTGTTACCCACCAGGCTTACCAACCGTGACTTGTGTTGAGGCGGTAGATAGCGAACTTCAGTTACAGCTGATGAGGTGCTTGCTGCTGTTTCACTCAGGGGAGGTGATGGGCTTGGCTGTTTGTTTTGGGACTCTTGGCTTTGGACTACTGCTGGTCCCATCTCAGTAGTCCCTCCCCGTTTCCCGTCGACAGTCTCTGTGCTCGGCATCCCCGAGAGTAGTGACCTTCTCGTCCACATTTGAAACAGTGCATACAGCTTTCTCCTTTCCCTTCTTCTCTGCACTTTTTACAACCTTTCTCTTTCTGTTTCGGTACCCGTGTGTGGGGATTGGTTTCCGTAACAGCCATAAACATTTGTTTCATTTCTTTACGTAGTTCTTCAATCATTTGTTGTGTGTCTGTCTTAGTCTCTTTACTTTTAACCGTCTTTACAGCTGCTTCTGTGGGAGATTCTCTGRGCTTAGAGTGGCTCTGAGCAGATGTTGGGGCTGCCTGGCATTMTGTTTGGAGCTCTTGTACTTTCGGAATCTTAGGTGCAGTGAACCTTTTTAGTTTCTCCAATCTTTCACTTTCTAGCTTTGAAGCTTCATTGACTTTCTCTATCAGTTCTTCATCTGTTATGGTCATGTCATTTAGAGAAGGCAGCAACTGRTTTCTGATACAGTCACTGAGCAGCCCAGTTTCAATTGAGCGGAGGAACTTGCGCTGGATTGTRGCTCTGCTGTACAGCTCATCAGTCTCTTCATTTGCTGCTTTCCATAACAGTTTCTCTTTAAGTTYGATGGCATGGAATACAAAGTTGAGGGCCGTCTCCTTAGGTTCTTGGGAGATATTGAGRAGCTGATGGTAAAGTTCAGTGGAACTGTCCAACTTATAGTGTCCTTTTAGTATGGTGAGCAGTTTACTAAGTGTCAACCCACGTTTTATCTCTAACATGTCTCTTAGGGGCATTCCTGGACTAATGGCCCTGATTACTGCTTCAACAATCTCAGTCTCTGAGTGTCCTTTTTCACTCCCGTTCTCAATCTGGCGGACTAAACTGAGGTAGGATAGTTTATCCTTTTGCCCATGCTCTCCAATCTGCCCACAGATTTTAAACTCCCTTCTAAGTGTTACCTCTTGCAGAGTTTTTGWTGGCTCYGTTTGGGTTTTGAGTGGAGGATCTGTCTTCTTTACTGGAGTGACATGTGGAGATTTGTTCTCAGGATGTCCCCTTGGCACAGATTCTGTTGATTGGGATTCATCTTTCGACTGAAAATCACTTTGGTTTAATCTCTGGATGAATGTGGCTATGTCTTTATAAAACTGTTCCACCTGATCATCGTCTTCACTTTTCTCAATCTCATCAAACATGCTTTCTGCCAGCCTAATGAGTGTCCTCCTGGTCTTGCTTTGAGGCTCTCCGC
>NW_013953137.1:127389-134505 GCF_001266775.1 Austrofundulus limnaeus
CCACCTGATCATCGTCTTCACTTTTCTCAATCTCATCAAACATGCTTTCTGCCAGCCTAATGAGTGTCCTCCTGGTCTTGCTTTGAGGCTCTCCGCCGTCCAGGCCGGAACATTTCAGGTGCCTGCAGACGTCCACGAGAGGCTCTCTCTCCAACTGCCACAAGGCTGCACTCACTTGATCACGCAGAAGCTGTACTGGGTCCATTTTCTTTTTAAGGTTCGTCTCTTGGGAAGGAAGGTGGTTGGTGATGGTGTTGACTCACTAGCGCCACCTCCTGGCTGGCTCGCCAAAATATGTTACACTGCTGAAATKATGGGCCAACTCATCTCTGGTGCAACATATTTATTTTGCATGAAACTGCAAAACAGAAGAAACATAGCAGATTGAAGGAGCTACTCTTGCTTCGTCTCTGCACTGCTTCATCCGACACTGGTCAACTACTTCTTCTGACCAGCACGTCGGCAACTGGTGCACACAGCTCAGAGCGCCCCTGCTGCCGAAACTTATATTACACTTTTAAATCACAAAATAGATTTGAACAGTAGTTTCTCAACACAAAGTGACCTTAAACCTAAAAATTAAATTGGGGGGGCTACCATTTTCATATATTTATCTCCTTCATGGTGCCACATACTACTACTTTATTTAGAAAGCATTTTAAAACAACCACAGCTGCAATAAATCACTGTATATTTAAAATAAAAACATGAAAAACACAAAACAAAGATTAAAATCGATTCAAAACAATAAAATCAATAAAAACAATAAAATAGGAATAAAACTAAACATAAGTCTCAGGCTGTGCCAAAAGCCAGTGAGTAAAAGTGTGTTTTTAGACACGTTTTAAAAGTGGACAGTGAACAGGCTTGTCTCACAGAAAGAGGAAGACAACACAAAAAGCTCTGTCTACTCTCAGCTTATGTTTGGACCTGAGGCACCGAGCAGGAGAGTGTGKGTGAACCAGCTCTGATAAATAGTGTGGGGCAAGACCATTCAGACTCTTAAAAACAAATAAAAGAACCTTAAAATGAATTCTAAAATGGACAGGTAGCCAGTGGAGGGAGGCCAGAGTGGGGGTGATGTGCTCCCTCTTACAAACTCCAGTTAGCAGGCGAGCTGCAGCGTTTTGAACCAACTGGAGGCGTCTGAGGGAGGTCTGACTGACTCCGAGGTAAAGAGTGTTACAATAATCAAGCTGTGACATAACGAAAGCATGAATTACTGTTTCAAGATGTTTAGGAAGAAACCGTTTTACCTTTACCAGCTGCCTGAGATGATAAAAACTGGCCTTAACCACTGCTCCAATCTTGGAATCTAATTTAAAATCACTGTCCATTTTAAAACCCAAGTTACAAACTGTCTGCTTTACATGYAGTGCCAGGGGACCCAGATCAACAGGGGGAGGTTCACAGGAGCCACTGGGACCAAACGCCGTCTTCTGGTTTTTTCTCATTAAAATTTAAAAAATTCGAAGACATCCAGGCTTTCATGTCTTCAAGACACAACAGAAGTGGCCTAATTGAAAAGGCATCTTTCTTTCTCAGTGACATATACATCTGACTATCGTCAGCATAGCAATGAAAAAAGATCCCATGCTTCCTGAGTAAAGAACCCAGAGGAAGGAGGTAAAGTTCAAGTTCAAGTTCAAATTAAAGTTTATTTAAATAGCGCCAAGCCACAACATGTGTTGTCTCAGGGCACTGTACATAAAACAAACAATCTAAAGAAGAAAGTAAACAGAAAAAAGCAGGAGACCTAAGATCGAACCCTGTGGAACCCCAAAAGACAGAGGAGCAGAGGAGGAATCAGACCCAGCTATGTTGACACATATGGTTCTGTCAGTCAGATATGATCTAAACCAGTTCAGTGCRGTACCACAGATACCTACATGGTGCTCTAAATGTGCAATCAGAATGTTCTGATCAACTGTCTTAAAAGCAGCGGTTAGATCGAGCAGCACAAGAACCACATGTTCACCAGAATCATTAGCCATAAGGATGTCATTAAAAACTCTTACTAGAGCAGATTCTGTGCTGTGCTTAGTTTTACAGCCGGACTGAAAAACCTCCAATGTATTGTGTTCATCAAAAAAAAAATAAAAATAAAAAAAGGCTGATCTGGAAAAAGACAATTTTTTCCTAGATTTTAGAAATAAAAGGCAGCTTGGAGATGGGCCTAAAATAAACCAAGACAGTTTGGTCAAGACTAGGTTTTTGAAGCAGGGGCTGCACCACTGCATGTTTAATGATGAATGGGTGGGAAATAAAGAGTTGTGTTCARCAGTTAGTGTCACTAGAATGTGTGAATGAAAAATAAACTATGAAGCTCATGGCAGAAACTGACTGAAGTTAAATGGTTTCTGTACAAGTGGGGAGCATGTATTTCTTATATTGTGCATAAAAAATCTGTTTTAGAACCGGTCTCAGTTCTGATTCCGCTTTGAAACTGAGGAAGACTCAGGAAAGTCAGAATCTTCATCAGTCTGTAAAATGATTGTCTTCAGCCGTCTTTCCCTGCTGAGGATTAGAGCAGCTTCTGCTTTCACCCCATCCCCACACCAACTAATAATGCCCAACTCCCAGTGGTCCTTGTTCCAAACCCCAGTGGGCTGCCCTGCACAAATACTCAGACTTCTTCATGCTTCAGTCGGCACATGAATGAAACTGTAAGTACTACAAACAGGYAATCCACAGAACAAACTGTGGCTCTCTAAATGTTCCACAACACAACTGAATGACCAAACAGCTCGAAAAGGATGGAAGGTTCCAAACTCTCAGATCAGTTCCAAAGGGAAATAACCAATAACTGGATCAGTTCTCATCTGACATGAAATCAAAGTGAATCTACAAAATACAGATGGATTTGTGTTTCTGATTAGTTTTATCTTTTATAAAAACATGATAACAGGTTGCCTTCAGGCCCAGGCCCTCTTGAAAAAAGAGATCTGAGATCTCAATGGGACTTGCCTGGTCAAATAACGTTAACAAATAAAAAATAAACAGTTCACTCCTGTTATAATTATTCTGCACCACTACTAGCTCAAAATGACAAACACAAGATTGGTTTAAAAGCATGAAAACAAACCTAAGGAAGGAACTGAAGGCTGATTGTCTTACCTTGGCATCGTGGATCCCTGAGACCTCCTCGAAGGTCTTCTCACCCACCATGACGGCAGCAAGGTTGGCAGTGTAGCTGGACAGCACCAGCAGACAGAAGATGGCCCACAGATTCATCAGAAAGCGACCTGTCCAGCACTTTGGAATCTTGGAGGACACGGTGCGTCCAAACAGAATGGCGTAGCACAGATTGAGAGCTGAGGAGTAGGAAAACACTCGCACCCTGTTGCGTCCATGAGGAGTCATTCCAAAAGGACTCTTCCACTCGTACAGCGTCAGAAACAGAGCAGTGATATGCAGTGCCAGGAAGATTCCCACCCACATGGACCAGTGCAGGGGCCACATAAAGGCCCCGATAGGGGCTGCTGTGTCCTTACTGCGTACTAAGATCCCCAGGCTGGTGGAGAAGAAGGGTGAGGTGAAGTCAATCACCTGGCTGCGAGCAGAGTTGATGCTAAAGGATGTGACAGCCATGTCTGCCAGACCATTCAGAAGATCTCCCACCAGTCCGGTCCAGCGCCCTGCTTTCCAGGCTCCGTACTTTCCATCTCCAACTATATAAAGGTCAAAGTTGAAGCCCATGTCTTCAGCCAGCTTTTCCAGCAGGTCAATGCAGTACCCATAGCAACACTTCCTGTTCTCCAACGGTAGTGAGCTATCGTTCCCACCTGCCACGCCCCTGAAGTACTGCTCCAGAGTTACTGACTGGTTGGTGCCGGCATCCAGGCAGAACTGGCCCGCTGGGCAGCTGCCGTCATCGTCCACATCTCGTGTAAACACGAAGGGATGTTCCACCAGTGTCACCACCCGGACCCGACTCCCGGCCACAGGCATCCCTGGCCTCCACCGGCCCCCGGCCCATTTGTTCCCCTCTGTCCTGAAGTGGTGTTTGGGTCCATGCCAAACCTCCTGATCCTCCACCAGCAGATGGCTCCCATCCCAGCTGCCAACGGTCACCCAGGTGGGCTGACCCAGTGCGTCCCGCCGCAAGCTCCAGATATGGTACCGCTGCAAGGTCAGAACCTGAGACCAGTTTTCATTAACTTGGACTGGACCCGTGAATCCAGAGAAAGATGAGTTGATCAGAAACCTGCAGTAGAAGAAAACACAAGGTAAAAGACAGAAGAGGGTGTGGCTTCCTGCCAGGTGGGTCAGGTACCCCCAGCTGCAGAGCAGGGCGAGGCCGTATAGTAGGCAGGGTTGGACATCCAGCTGGAAATGATACTAAAATTCAAAAATTTAAATTTGGAGGGAAGGAAATGGACAGTCCAATCAGAACAGTTTGAGGGCGGAGTCAGATGTCTGACACTGCCCACTACCCTGCCCCGCCCCGTTCTGCAGTCCACTGCTGGACCTACTCAGGTGAGCTGGTTCAAAAATATTCTGGTTCTGTTTCAAGTCCTAAACCCAGCCTGCCTTATCCTCCTTCAACACAAAGATCCCAGCACTTTCAGCTGTTCAGCATCAGGACCTGAAGGGGGCGCTGTGATTTGACTGAAGGAACCTGAGCTGGGTTCATTCCTGCTGATGGTTTAGACTCAGTTATTTTAGTCCCACTGAGTTCCTGTCAAAAACAACATGCCATTATTTTAATTTCTACTTCCTTCACTAAACCACCTGATGGGTCTGATGTGGTTCTAATGGATTTGACTTGGTTCTGAGTGATCCAGATAGTTCCTACTTCTCTCCTGCAAGCTGCAGACAGGCTGTTCTGATGAATCTGAGAGGTTCTGGTGTGCTCTTAGCTTCAGGCTTTGTCGGCTCCTATGTTTATTTTCACACAACTGTTTTCATGAATATAAATGAAATTCTAACGTGTGTTTGGTTCTCCTGCAGCTCTTCAGATAGATGAGGGCTTCTTACTTCAAACAGCTGCAGGAGTAAACAAATAAAATAAACAGAAATGTCCTCATCAATAAGAAGTGATTGGTTGGACTTAATTTGGCTCCTGACACTGAGGACTGATGAATTCAGGTGGTGTGATCTTGAAAGAAGTCAGTTTTCTGTAAGTCTGGGGATTCAGATATTTTCTTATAGAAATAATGAAGTTGCATTGCAGTTCTTAAGATTTCAAGTAGTAGTACTGTATAAAGTAGAGTTATTCAGTGATAAAGTTCTGTTTTTTGTATAATGCAATAATTGTTCCACACTTGATCTATCGTTTTGAAGTCTGGGGTGAACATGTAAAACGATTACAAATCCTATTTTTATTTTACAGAAAAGAGCCAAGTTATCACCAGAAAACATTACAGTCACCATCAACTATATTATTTTATCAGTTGAAATTATTAAAGGTTTATGAGTTGATTATAATATTTTGCAGGTTTTGTTTAGGGCTCACAAAAACATATTACCTTTAAACAACCAATTAAATTTCAGTTAAGAAAGTTACAATTTTAAGGGACTAGAGATTTTTGTAAAACCTAAAGTTCAAACAAATATAAAGGATCGATGTACTTCAGTCCAAAGAATAAGGTTATGGAATAACCTGAAAAGTGATAATGCAAATGCTGGTTCAATGTATTTGTTAAAAAGAATGATAAAAGATAATCTAATGAAGTTCATTGTGTCTATTTGATCAATCTTAATAAGTTTTCCTAATTAACAGACACTGCACAAAGTGTATAGTAATTAGGAAAACTCATTAAGAATGATAAAAGATAGTTTGTTAAAGAAATATAAAATTGTATAATGTGTATTTATTTAAGTGGTTATTTGAGGAGTTGAAGTTTTGTTTTTGCTTGGTTTGAAACTATTTTTTGGAAAAAAGGGGCAGATATGATCTTTCTGCTGCCTTTCATTTTACTTGTGATTTGTATTTTTTGTTGTGTATAGAATTTGTTTTGTTTTTAAATTAAATGAATAAGAAAGTCAATGCAAACAGTTCATATAAATATCTTTGACCTGAAGTGTCAGATAAAAAGTTCTTCATTCTTTCAGTATCTGATTCTTTCTACCCAACAAAAATGTATTCTGCCCACCGACCCACAACATCCCAAGTTGAGGTCAGCAGTGCACCATCCCCAACATAAACAGTGTTGGTGGCGAACCGCTTTCCCCCCGAGTTGCCGAATGGTGGACCAGAATCGCCTCGAAGCCGTACAGAAGTCTTTCTCCATGGCCTCTTCAAACTCCTCCCATGCCCGAGTTTTTGCCTCAGTGACCACCYGAGCCTCAATCCTCTTGGATTGCTGATACCTATCAGCTGCTTCCAGAGTCCCACAGGCCAAAAAGACCCAATAGGACTCCTTCTTCAGCCTGACAGCATCCCTCACCCCCAGTGTCCACCAGAGGGTTTGAGGGTTGCTGCCACAACAGGCACCGACAACCTTAAGACCACAGCTCAGGTAAACTGCCTCGACAATGGAGGTATGGAACATGGCCCACTCAGACTCAATGTCCCCCACCTCCCCCACCAACGGAGCCAACTGACCACCAGGTATTGGTTAGTTGACAGCTCCACCCCTCTCTTCACCTGAGTGTCCAAAACATGCGGCCACAGATCAGATGAAACAACAACAAAGTCGATCATTGAACTGAGGCCTAGGGTGTCCTGGTGCCAAGAGCACATTTGGACAGTCTTATGGTTGAACATGGTGTTTTTTATGGACAATCCATGACGAGCACAGAAGTCCAATAACAAAACACTGCTCAGGTTCAGATCAGGGGGGTCRTTCCTCCCAAACATACCTCTCCAGGTCTCACTGTCATTACCCACATGAACGTTGAAGTCCCCCAGCAGAACGAGGGAGTCCCCGTAAGGAGTGCTCTCCAGCCCCCCCTCCAAGGACTCCAGAAAGGATGGGTAATCTGACCTGCTGTTAGGTTCATAGACACAAACAACAGTCAGGACCTGTYCCMYCACCCGTAGGMAGAGGGAGGTTACCCTCTCATTCACCGGGCTTGTTTAAATGTTGTGCAGCAAACTTTAAAGGAGCTTCAACATGCTGTTTCTTCAGCAGTGGAGTCTTGCGTGGTGAGCGTGCATACAGGCCATGG
>NW_013953137.1:135220-144044 GCF_001266775.1 Austrofundulus limnaeus
CTAGTAATATATTTACTGAGAAAAATGGTGACGTGTTCAATACTTATTTTACCCGCTTTATCTAGTCTGAACCTCTCAACCTCACACACCAGCTCAGGCTCCTTCCCCACCAGAGAGGTGACATTCCACATCCCTAGAGCCAGCTTCTGTAGCTGAGGATCAGACCGCAAAGGTCCCCACCTTCGGCCCCCTACGGCCCCTCCCACAGGTGGTGAACCCATGGGAAGGGGGACCACGTCTCCTCTTCGGGCTGTGCCCAACCGGGCTCCATGGGTGAAAGCCCAGCCACCAGGCACTTGCCAACATGCCCCACCTCCAGGCCTGGCTCCAGAATGGGACCCTGGTGACCCGCGTCCAGGTGAGGTAACACTAAGTCCATCTGTAGTACTCATCATTAAGGGTCTTTGGGCTGCACTTTGTCTGATCCCTCACCTAGGACCTGTTTGCCTTGGGTGACCCTATTGGGGTCACGAAGACCCCGACAACATAGCTCCTAGGATCACTGGAACACTCAAACCTCTCCACCAAGAAAAGGTGGCAGTCCAGGGAGAGTAGTCATCCTGGAACTGGCAGGTGAAATTTACCTGGAGTTAACCTGATGTTAACCTGGAGTTAACCTGAACTTGGCCTGGATTTGACCTGGACTTAACCTGGAGTTGACCTGGAGGTAACTTCAGCTGACGGTGGTTTGTTAATCAGTTAGTGGCATTTGTACATTTTATCAGCTGAGCTGTGATGAAAAGAAAAAATAATGTCAAATACTGTGACACTGGTGTAATTGTTGAAAATTCTGTAATATAAAATTTGGGTCATACCGCCCACCACGGTCTTGCACAAGGACACAACAACTGAGAAACCTGGAACAGAAAATCGAATCGGCAACATACCAGTTCCAAGATGACTCCTCCAACCACTCTGCCACAGCCACCAAAATGAATAGACAAAGTTAATCTAAAGTCAATCTGGAGATGACCTGGAGTTAATCTTATCTTAACCTGGAGTTGATCTGGAGTTAACATCAACTTAACCTGGAGTTAAATTGGAGTTGACCTGGAGGTAACCTGAAATTTACCTGGAGTTAACCTGCTGTTGACCTGGAGTTGACCTGGAGTTAACATGAACTTAACATGGAGTTAACCTGGAGTTAATCTGATGTTAACCTGGAGTTGATCTGGAGTTGGAGTTGACCTGGGGGTAACCTGAAATTTACCTGGAGTTATCCTGCTGTTAACATGGAGTTGACCTGGAGTTAACCTGCTGTTAACCTGGAGTTGACCTGGAGTTAACCTGCTGTTAACCTGGAGTTGAACTGGAGTTAAAATCAACTTAACCTGGAGTTAACCTGGAGTTAATTTGATGTTAACCTGGAGTTGACCTGGAGTTAACATCAACTTAACCTGGAGTTAACCTGGAGTTGACCTGGAGGTAACCTGAAGTTTACCTTGATTTGATTTGATTTATTGATTTAACAAGAAAAGATTACTAGAAATCAAGCCTGACTCAGCATAATTGCTGTTTTACAGCGGGTTCCTGTTCTAGAGCACATAAAACACTCAGAAATACAACATCACAATCACATTATTACCTGGAGTTAAGCTGCTGTTAACCTGGAGTTGACCTGGAATTAACATCAACTTAACCTGGAGTTAACTTGGAGTTGACCTGGAGTTGACCTGGAGTTAACCTGAAGTCTACCTGGGGTTAACCTGATGTTAACCTGGAGTTGACCTAGAGTTAACCTGAACTTAATGTGGACTTATTGTGGAGTTAACCTGGAGTTGACCTGATGCTAACTTTGATCTCAACTGAAGTTGACCTGAAGTTGACCTGAAGTTAACCTAAAGTTAACCTGACATTAACCTGGAGTTGACCTGAAATTTACCTGGAGTTAACATGATGTTAACTTTTAGTTGACTTGGAGTTGACCTGATACTAACATTGATCTTACCTGGCATTAACCTGAGTTAAACCTGGAGTTAACCTGAAGTTAACCTGGAGTTGACCTGATCTTTACTGGTAATTTCTTTGTCAGACCTCAGACAGACATCTTCTCACCTGGACAGGAGGTCTCCTGATGCCGTTGCCTGTGGTTTGTTGGAGCAGGTCACCATATTTTGGATCAGAGCCAGGTCTGGCCTCACCACGCTTGCTGCTGCCACAGCTCTGGTGAAGAGCTGCAGGGCGTCTTTGATGTAGAATTCAAGTGGTTTGCGATCCACTTCTCCGTAGGCCAGGAGTCCAAGAGGCAGGCCGATGGTGTGCAGGACATCAGGACTGAGGGGCTGACCCAGCACCCAGTGCACCATAGGCAGGGTCAGGCCCAGATCCTGAGCACTGCGTAGAACTGCTGCTGCACACTGTGGGTCCGCACCAAACAGAAGCACCGATGCAGGCAAAGACTGGTCCCGTTTGAAGTGTCGGGACAGGAAATCTTGGATCTGCGTGTCATCGTGGGCTGACTGTGTCAAGTTCAGGAGGGCCTGCAGGTGCCAGGAGGCCCTGCCTACATCACCCCGTGAAGCGAAGCTTTGAGTGTCCAAGAGCCGCAAAAGACCATGAGCCTCCTCCCAACCACTACACAGAATCACAGTTCCCTCCCTCCAACCGGACCGCTGCAGAACCGTCAGCAACAGATTGGATAAAACAGACTCTGGAAGCCCCGTCATCATCTGCAGGTGGAACTGGTTCTACAAAAAACAAGAGAACAGTGTTAGGACACAACAAGGTTCACAACTCTTCAGTTAATTATCAGACAGTTGAACTATAATCCGTCCGTCCATCCATCTAGTTTCTTCCGCTTATCTGCGGTCAGGTCTCAGGGGCAGCAGTCTAAGCAGAGAGACCCAGACTTCCCTCTCTCCAGCCACTTGGACCAGCACCYCTGGGGGAATCCCAAGGTGTTCCCAGACCAGCTGAGAAACATAGTCCCTCCTGGATGACTGAGCTTCTCAGCCTATCTCTAAGGGAGAGCCCAGACACCCTGCAGAGGAAACTCATTTCAGCTGCTTGTATCTGTCATCTCCTTCTATCAGTCACTACCCAAAGCTCCTGATCATAGATGAGGGTAGGAACGTAGACCGTCTGGTAAACTGAGAGCTTCTCCTTCTGGCTCAGCTCTCTCTTCACCATGACAGACCGGTACAACGCCCACATCACTGCAGACACAGCACCAATCCACCTGTAGATCTCCTGCTCCATTCTTCCCTCATTCATGAACAAGACCCTGAGATACTTAAACGCCTCCACTTGGGGCAGGACCTCCTCCCTGACCCGGAGACGGCATGCTACCCTTTTCTGGGTCAAGACCATGGTCTGGGATTTGGTGGCATTGATCCTCATCCCGGCTGCTTCACACTCAGCTGTGAACCTCTCCAGTGAGAGCTGGAGATCAGGATCTGATGAAGCCAATAGGACCACATCATCCACAAAAAGCAGAGATGTGATCCTAAGGTCACCAAAAAGGATCTCCTCAACACCTTGTCTGCTTCTAGAAATTCTGTCCATAAAAGTTATGATCAGAATCGGTGACAAAGGACAACCTTGGTGGAGTCCAACTCTCACTGGAAACAAGTCTGACTTACTACCAGCAATGTGGACCAAGCTCTGACACCGGTCCTACAGGGACCTAACAGCCCGTATCAATGGGCCTGGTACCCCATACTCCCAGAGTACCCCCCACAGGAGTCCCTGCGGGACACGGTCGAACATCTTCTCCAAGTCCACAAAACACATGTAGACTGGGACCGGCAGGGCAAGATGGCGGAGGAGTAAGAATTGTGTCGCGTGGGCTCCCGCTCCGACTTGTTCTGTTTATGGTTCTCTACTAAATTTCCTTTCTGTTTTGAACATTTGGTCCATCCGGACTCGACCCCTGAGCGATTCTTGCCTGGAAGAGTAGAAAAATGGCGACAAACTCGAGGAAAAGCAAACATTCTAGCTCGACGGCTGTTAGGCCAGACGCCGCCCCGGAGCAGAMTGCAGCTAAAGCCGGAGCTTCGGCGCCCTCCTCTCCCTCCTGCAGCGAGGTGGACGCACTCTCCTTGAAGTCTGACATTCTTGCCGCTATAAAAACCGATCTCTCAGCTGTGATCAAATCTGAAATAAAAGCGGCTTTGGCTGAAGAGTTTATTCTTATTAAAGGGGAGCTTCAAGCGGTGAGAGCGGAGGTAGCTAACGGCACGATGCTACTGCGCAAAGATCTGGACCATGTGAAACAGAGCGTTAAAGAGGTGGAGGACAGCTTGTCGAGCTGGTCCGATGAGGTTGTTTCTCTGTGCACCACCGTGTTGGAACTGAAAGAAGAAATCTATGGGCTCAAAAAGAAGTGTGACGATATGGAAGGGTGCATGAGAAGGTGCAATGTGAGGATTATTGGAGTTCCTGAAACACCAGAATCCAGCTCCACTTCAGCAGTGGCTAAACTGCTAGCAGAGGTTCTACAGATGGATAAAGAGCCACTGGTGGACCGAGCCCATCGCTCTCCAGGTGGAAACAGGTCAGGCGATAAGCCGCGGGTTATTGTCTCTAAGCTGCACTATTATCAAGAATGTGTGGAAATATTACGTCGAGCCCGGACCCGCGGCCATCTTCGTTTTAAAGAGGCACCGATTATCATCACATCTGACTACACGGCGGCTGTGGCCAAGACTCGAGCGGCGTTTACGGAGGTGAGGAGGCTTCTTCGCAACCGACGTGATGTTCGCTACGGCTTGCTTTTTCCTGAACGGCTCTGCATCTCTCATGGGGAGGARAACAAGGARTTCCTGGATGCCAATAAAGCAATGGACTACGTTAAAAAGAGGATCATCTCAGCGACGGACAACGAGGACCGGCGTTGACCGCAGGTCCAGCCCTCATCGATCCATTATGACTGTCAGGTTGTAATGAACCTTTCAATTTTATGTCCCGCGTTATACCTTGATTTAATTTTAGACATTATTCTCAGGGACAACATTCCTCTTTCTGTTCTGTGTACTAGAGTTTCACAGGGGGTCTGTCCAGATCTTAGTTAGTGATTTATTTATCAGTGCTGCAAGGAGCATAAACAGTAATAATATTTTAAAGTAAGGGAACCCTTTTTTTATTTTATTTATTTTTGGTTATTGTTATTTAGTTATGGCGGGAGTCCAGACAGGGAAGCACAAATGTGTGGATTTTTTGTTTGTTGGGTTCTCCGTTTTTATTTTATTTTTTTAGGAGAAAGGGGTGGGACTATACCAGACCTATTTGTTTTGAGAATGTCTTTTTCAGGTYATTTTTTGTGAYRGTTTGTGGATATTGTACTACAGTCCRAYTGACCATWCATGAGCAGTTCTAAYATTAMCAGWTTCRTCAACAGTCACCCAGTTAACTGTGTGAGTTGGAATGTRWARTCCCTCAATGGTCCAGTGAAATTTAGGAAAGTTATGACACATTTAAGACATCTTGATTCTAATATTANATGTTTATATGTTTATGCCTGTTCATATATCTAAAATAAATTACTTTATTTTAAGAAATCTGACCAGTCACAAGTTTTCATTTTTCACTTCATCATCAGAGGGATATTTCATTATTTCCTGGTTTCATTTTGCAAGATCTTGGGGTTATTTTATGAAAATTAGGCTGGTCCTAATTTCATGGAGTAATTCCTACATTAGTAGGGAGTTTTTCCTCTCCACCGTTTGCTCAGGATGGGAGACTGTGATGAAGTGATTCAATACAATCTGCTGCTTTCTTCTTTTTTTTCCTGGAAGGTCACCAGTTTACTGCATACGTTGACCGCAAACCCTTGGTACTTGCAATGTCCAAGATTTCTGGCCCCTGGTCTGCACACCAGCAATGCCACCTTTGCCACTGTTTCTGAATTTACAACAGACATTCAGCATGAGGCCAGCAAATCCAACTGGATGACCGACTGTCTTTCACGTGCACTGATCTCCTCCGTGTACTTTGGAATTGATTTTTCCACTATGGCTGCAGACCAACATTGTGATGCAGACATCCTCATGCTCCAGTCTGGGCCCACAGGCCTCAAGCTGGAGGAAAGGCAGGTGCATGACGAAGGTCCTTTCTCTGTGTGATGTTTCTACTGGCACCCCGCTCTCTGCTTCTTGATAACTCGCTGTGTTTTCAACTCTTTAGATTCTGTTTCTCATGCAGGCGTTAGAGCCTCTGTGAAACAGTTCAAAGTTTGTTTGGCCCAGTCTACGTAAGACTGGGTGTATGTTCTACGCCAGCGTGCTAAAGTCAACAGGCGCACCAAAGCTCCTTTTGAACCTTTCTCCATTCCTAGTCAACGGTTTGATCATGTACACATTGACCTGTTGGGTCCTCTACCTCCCTCACAGGGTTTTACATATCTGCTCACCACAGTCGACTGTACCACCTGGATGCCAGAGGTAGTTCGTCTGGCATCTACAGCATCTGCAGTTGTGGCCCAGGCATTTATGTCTACCTGGGTGGTGCGTTTTGGACCCCTTCAGACATTATGTTTACAGGGGTCTCAGTTTTTCAGAGCTTTGGTCTTCCATGGTCCAGAGACCAAGACGCACCGCACTACCACATGCAAAGTGCATTGTTTGTATTTAAAGACCTCAGAAAAGGGGTGAAAGAGGGGCTGATGGAGTTACAATATCGAAGAGTTTAGACCAATGCACTGCAGTTCCTCTTCATATAGACCCCAATCATCATATGTGTTCTTTAAATAAAAATACATTTTTCTGTTTTAAATGGCTTTTTATCTTTAAATGCCTGTATTATGAAAGGGAAATATTTGAGAATTTTTTTTTTACAAAGTTACAAATTTAAATAGCCTGAAGTTGCTGTGTGTCTAAACTGTTTGTGAAAACCCAAATGATGTCATGTTTGTCTTCATGGAAAAATTAGAAGAAAGCAGCCATCAGAAAGAAAATGGCTGATCTCAGTTTAAAGACAATACTACCAAATATTAACAACATGTATGCATATATTTAACAAATTTTCTAAATTTTTGTCTTTATTATTTTTGCTTTTAGCAAACAGAAGGACTTTTGGCAACACTGACCTCAAATAGGAAAAGTTTAGTTTGATTTATTGTCAGTGAGCAGGACAAATGTTTTCCTGTCTGTTTACAGTGTAAACATCTGTTTTAATATGTCTACATGTTGTTAGAAACTGATTTTACAAGCCAGAAAAGTTATAAGTTTGTTTTAGAGCAGCACTTCTAAACCTTTTTTTTTTCATCAAATGAATCATACAATATTGGTATTGTGAGGAAAAACGTTTTTTTTTTTTTTGATTGATAAAATAGGAAATAGGAAAAACGTTTTTTAAGGAATCTGTTAATTTACTTGTTTTGCTCAGGTTAACATGTGGGTTTATATTACATGAAATACAACTATGACTGAAGAATGTGGTCATTTTTAATATAAAATGCCAGAGCTATATATATAAAGTGTTGTTTATTTAGTTTTCTTTGAGAAAAGTTTTTATTATTTCTGAGCTGTCTGATAATGAATCAATAACTGGTCCTTGGTGTTGTGGTTAGAGACTCCTGACATTTTCTCTCTCTCTCTCTCTCTCTCTCTCTCTCTCTCTCTCTCTCTCTCTCTCTCTCTCTCTCTCTCTCTCTCCTTCAATATTCAGTGGTTTCATACACATCACGTCTGTTTTCAGTGTGCCAGCATGTGATCAAAGGTTTCTAAAACACATGAGACTGTGATGCTGGTAACAGGATCCTCTTGGTTTCTCAAAGGTTCAGGTGATCTGTTGAACACAGTGAAATAGAAAGTAATGAAACCAGAACAACAGAACATTTTCACACAGACCAGTAATCACCAGTGACATTCTTACAATTCACTGAACTATTTGTTTCAACTGGGATGGGTAAGGTGCAAGAATTAAATTAAACTCAGATACTTTAAGGCAGGTTGAGTCATACCACCCAGCTCTGTTGTGTACTGTGAAGTTCTTTAATCACCTTTTGGTTATTGTAAAGGGCTATATTAAAAAGTAGGTTGATTGATTGATTGATTGATTGATTGATTGATTGATTGATTGATTGATTGATTGATTGATTGATTGATTGATTGATTGATTATGTGCTTAATCAAATTAGTTTTATCAGTTAAATTTTCCAGAAGTAAAAGGTGAACTACACCCTGTTTTGTGTCTGTTTGTGTTTATATGGCTTTAAACATCAATCCGAATACTTTACTTGACAAATTTGTAAGTACCAATTTAATCTGGAAGGACTCACACAGAGGAAAAATAGCAGTTTTATTAGTTAGTTTTATTAATAGTTTTATTAATATGAGAAAGTTCTTTGGCACTCAAGCACCGACAGAAGACGAGTGCAGCGAACTGCTGTGAGCTAGCAATCAGTTTAGGAGGTTTTAGGAATAATTTTCTGTAATTTTCTGTGTCCTAGGGTGTCCTGAAAGGTGCTTTATAAATAAAATGCATTATTATTATTATTGTTATTATTATTATTATTATTAGAATGCATGTCGCCCGATGGAGTGAATCAGATACGTATTTCCATGACAACGTTTGGCGTCCTCTTTCAATGGTTGCCTCCATCACTGAAAGGTTCAAAAGTCACGCTTTAGCGTTAGCCCTGATGCTATCACCGTATATATGTATTAGCTCAGTGCTACATTCTCCTCTTGTCACTGAGGTCCTCCATCCACATGACAGAGAGGGGAACACAAAAATGACTCAGCCTGGAACTGAAAATATGGATGGAGGACCTCAGTTTAGCTTGTTTGTCATGCTAGCGCTGAGCTAATACATGTACAGCAATACAGCGTCAGTGCTAGCGCAAAGGCTAACAGGCTAAGCTGAGGTTCTTCTTCCATGAAGC
>NW_013953137.1:144686-146494 GCF_001266775.1 Austrofundulus limnaeus
GTGTATATTTAATATAATCCTAATCGCTATTTCAGTCTTTCTATCTTTCTAATTACTTCTCTCTGTGTTTTTCTCTCTCTCTATTTTCTCTTCACAAAAAAAAAAAACATAATGGTGTGGAGGGGGTGGCTATAAGGGGAGAAAGGAGGCCATCCTAAAAAAAAAAGATATTGTCCAAGATCAACCTTCAGGGTGGATATAGCTCGCTAACAGCCTCGCACCGAGGACCTATCCACGTCATCATTTACCCAGAATGCTTTGTGTGGAAATAAAATGGCTCCGTCCGTGTTAAAATATATTTTAAAAAATGTACAAAACTAAACAGCCTACAGTATTTTTACAGTCTTTATTTAACAGTTAAAATAAATGTTTATCAAATAAAGTCTAATGTTACAACTAATCATGGATCCCTTTAAAGAGACAGAGTCAAAACGAGTTGATCTGAGACACACCTCAGAAAAGTTGTGAAAGAGGAGATTGTGGTGTTAAAATGAGGAATTCAGACCAAAGCATTGAAGTTACACTTTGACATAGAGCCCAGCTGAATGACTGAAGTGAAAAAGAAAGTTTTGTATTTTTATAGTTAGCATTGTTTACATCACAATGCTTTAATAATATATTATAACACCAACCCATAAGTTTCTCATTGTTTGTAGCAGTACCAACTGAAACGCACTGTGTACAATATGTTAACACTATAATAACATGAAGACCTTTGAAGCTGTGAAATGTGAGTGTGTCCACAGACCCTGGAAGCAATAAGTGGAGTTTTTCCTTTTAAGTGGAGTTTCTTTCATTTTTTAAGGTTTTCATCTCTGGGGAATCTATACAGCCCTTCTCTGTGTGTTACATATGTGAACTACCAATGTGCATATGCTCACGTCAGAAAAGAAAACTGCATCTGGATCCACTCTAGTATTATCAGAAAATTATTGATTAAAGCCAAATAGTCAAGCCATGACAGAAATGTCATGCACATAGGCTCAGTTTATACAGACACTTAAAACACATTGAACTAAAGCTTTTTCTGAGCTCGGTTTCACCACCAGATTATTTGTGAGTTCAGGGATTGTGGCAAGCCACAAATGCAATTTCTGAAGCTTATACAGTAAATGTGCTCAGAAACAAGTGGTTTGGACTGACAAGGTAAAAAGAAGTAAACTGATGATCCAAACTGACCAACTGTGTGACCACTACACATCTCAAATTTCACATGATGGCACATAAACCTCAGAGGACGAGCAGTATTTTATAAAAAACATTTAGAGATGAAAGAGTTGTTTCTGAAAGTTAAAGAAAGCTGTGTCAAGTCAATGAAAATTGGTTCAGTTCTGTTCTGGTCCATTTGATTTCAGAAGACCCAGACGTCAATTTTAATGCTTTGATCAGAAATAAGATATGACAGCAGAAAGTTTCTTTAGATCTTCACAATAAATTTCTCCCTTTTTAATACAAATTATGTAGATTTCTATCAGTTCATGTCACGTATCTGTGAGGATCTCACATCCACACCCCTGATTGGTCTGGCAGCTAACAGGCAGCAGCTGGTGGTAATCTCCCTGATGAGCCACTGGGCTTTATAAGGCTTCCTCTGAGGACACAACAACGCTGGAACATATCATACACTTGGGTATGGTTCTGAGCCACCTCTAGAGTTCATTTCTCTGAGTTAACCTAATGTGTGTTTCTCTTGTGATCTTCTCCAGTTGGACCCCTTGTGGATTTTGCCCCTCGTGGATTTTTACTGTGTGCTCCTCTGTTCATACGTCTGCCTGCCTACCTCAAATGCTGACCATCTCCTCCAAGAG
>NW_013953137.1:148486-150714 GCF_001266775.1 Austrofundulus limnaeus
TTTCAAAACTTGATCTTCGTAACGCCTATCATCTCATCAGAATCAAACAGGGAGATGAATGGAAGACTGCATTTAAAACACCGTTGGGTCATTTTGAATACTTAGTAATGCCGTTCGGCCTCACCAACGCCCCTGCTGTATTTCAAAACTTGATCAATGACGTTCTCAGAGATTTTGTCAACGACTTTGTGTTTTGTCTATCTAGACGACATTCTGATTTATTCTCCGGATTTAAAAACCCATCAGCAACATGTTTCCACGGTTCTTCAACGGCTCCTCGAGAATCAACTGTTTGTGAAAGCTGACAAGTGTGATTTCCACCAATCATCTGTGTCTTTCCTTGGTTTTATTTTTGAGTCTGGACATTATAGAACTGACCCCGAAAAAGTCAAGGCGGTGGCAGAGTGGCCCATTCCCACAGATCGTAAACAACTCCAGAGGTTCCTGGGATTCGCAAACTTTTATAGACGATTCATCAGAGATTACAGTCGCATCGCTGCTCCTCTCACCGCCCTCACCTCCACTCTCAGGACGTTCCAATGGACCCCCGAAGCAGACCTGGCCTTTGGTAAGCTAAAGACGCTTTTTTCATCCACCCCTGTTCTTCGTCATCCAACCCCTACCGGACAGTTTATCCTAGAGGTGGACGCATCAGATACGGGTGTTGGAGCAGTTCTCTCCCAACGGGCAAGTAATGAAAAGATACGTCCTTGTGCTTATTTTTCCCGTCGCTTATCCCCCTCAGAAAGAAATTACGACGTGGGTAACAGAGAACTGTTGGCTATCAAGATGGCTCTTGAGGAATGGCGGCATTGGCTTGAGGGGGCGGAGGTCCCATTCATCATCTGGACCGACCATAAGAACCTGGAGTACATCCAAAAGGCAAAACGTCTTAATCCTCGACAAGCCAGGTGGTCTTTATTCTTCGCACGTTTCAATTTTGTCATTACTTACAGACCCGGTTCTAAAAATGTAAAACCAGATGCACTGTCAAGGCAATTTTCCATCAATGACCAGCCTAAGACTGCCTCATCCATTCTCCCGGACTCCTGCGTTGTGGGGGCAGTTACCTGGGCCATTGAGAACGATATCAAAGAAGCTCAAAAGACAGAACCTGACCCTGGAAATGGTCCACCTGGTAAGACATTCATTCCCTCTTCCATAAAGAGTAAAGTACTGGACTGGATTCACTCTCACCGTTTCACCTGTCACCCTGGTTGTAATCGCATGATTGCTTTTACTAGGAGATATTTTTGGTGGCCATCCATGTATAAAGACATTAAAGAATTYGTTTCAGCCTGTCCCATCTGTGCAAGCAGTAAATCATCGAATCAACCTCCCTCTGGACTTCTACAACCACTTCCCACACCAGCCCGTCCATGGTCCCATATCTCGGTAGACTTCATCACTGGACTCCCTCCATCTAGCGGTAACACGGTTATTCTCACTGTCATTGACCGTTTCTCTAAGTCTGCACATTTTGTCCCCCTAACCAAACTTCCATCAGCCCTAGAGACCGCCAAAGTTCTCGTTCAGGAAGTTTTTCGAATACATGGAATCCCATCGGACATCGTATCTGATCGTGGCCCACAGTTTTCATCTCAGGTTTGGAAAGAGTTCTGTAAAGTTTTGGGAACCACTTACAGCCTCACCTCTGGTCATCACCCCCAATCAAACGGTCAAACGGAACGATGTAACCAGGAATTAGAAGCTACACTAAGGTGCGTAACCAATAACAACCCTTCTACCTGGTCTGAACAACTCATTTGGGTCGAGTATGCGCACAATTCACATACCTCCTCTGCCACCGGAGTTTCCCCCTTCGAAGCCTCCTTAGGCTACCTACCCCCCTTGTACCCTTCCACAGAGACTGACAGCATGGTACCCTCCGTCCATCATCATATTAGGAGGTGCAGAAGAATCTGGCGGCAGACCAGACAGGCACTTCTACGCACGGCAGACCAGAATCGGAAATACGCTGACCGACATCGCACCCAAGCCCCCCAATATCAGGTTGGACAAACCGTGTGGTTGTCCACAAGAGACATCCACCTCAAGGACACTCCACGTAAGCTGGCCCCCAGATTCATTGGCCCCTTCCCCGTGGAAAAAATCATTAACCCTTCTGCTGTTCGTTTAAGGCTACCCCCTACCATGCGTGTCCATCCCACATTTCATGTCTCTCAGATAAAACCAGTCTCTGTCAGCCCCCTTTCTCCACCAGTTCC
>NW_013953137.1:152877-154380 GCF_001266775.1 Austrofundulus limnaeus
CGCACAAATTGCAGAAACCGTGAGCACAGTTTAGAAATCCGTGCGCACAGTTTAGTAATCCGTGCGCTCAGTTTAATAATCCGAGAGCACAGTTTAGTAATCCGTGCGCACAGTTTAGTAATTCGTGCGCACAGTTTAGTAATCCGTGCGCACAGTTTAGTAATCCGTGCGCACAGTTTAGTAATCCGTGCGCTCAGTTTAGTAATCCGTGCGCACAGTTTAGTAATCCGTGCGCACAGTTTAGTAATCCGTGCGCATGGATTTCCAGCGGCTATTTTTTTCTCCCACTGACCCCCAGAGGGCTCCGTATAATGCTGTTACACCTGAGTTCCAAAAAATATTTCCACAACCAATAATTTTTATTTGTAGTGAAATTTTAAGGCACAAGCTAACTCAAAGGGATGCACAAAGATAAAAATTTTAAAGCTGCTAGGTTGACATATGAGATTGGAAGAATTTTTCTACTAAAAGATATTTTTTAACTGCCACTAGGTGGCGCAGTGGTGAATTCAGACCAATAAAATAAAAATGTTTGGGACTGCATGCCTGTTTTTCATGTTCCTTTTTGCAAAGTTTGGACAATTCACAGTCATTTTACCCTCAATGTTGTGTTTTATGTTAAAATAGGCAGATTTTTAAGAAGTACCCCACTCAAACTGTTGATCATTTTGAACATCTGTTGATCATTTTGGTGTATTGTGTATAGCTTTGGACCAAATCTGAGTTTGATTTGGTCAAATTTAAAAATTGAATTAAATATTTTTTCTTTGTTTTGTTTTTAGTATAAAATAAATGTATTGAAAGTAACCATTGGTTTTGTTTTTGTTAACTGTATAAAAATGTTTCTTTTAGGCAGGTGGGTAAGCTAACATGGCCTAAACAGATGATTCACCAGGGTTTGTCTGATTTCAGCAGCCGCACCAGCAGCTTCATCTTGGTTGAGGCCATGAAGCTGTAGTACAATCCTTGGCAAAATGTCTGGAATCAGCAGTGTTGGATGAGCACTCATTCAGACATTTCATTCTGTAAAACAAACTCAGATCAAAAACATGATACAATAATAAGGTCATTCCAAAGGTCAACATGTTGGCTTTCAGGAACACTCAAAGAAATGAAGAGAAAACATTGTGGAAGTCAGTGAATGTTACTTTTATTGACCAAGAACAGGGAAAAATATATGGAATCAGTCAATTCTGAGGAAAAAAGTATGGAATCATGAAAAACAGATAAACAAAAGATCATTCAAAATACATCACTAGTATTTAGTTGCACCACCTTTGTCTTTTCTAACAGCTGCAGTCTCTGAGGCATGGACTTGATGAGTGACAAACAGTATTCTTCATCAACTTGGTGTCAACTCTCTTTGATGGCAGTTACCAGATCAGCTTTGCAGGTCGGAGCTTCTTGTGGACCATCCATCCATCCATCCATCCATTTTCTTCCGCCTATCCGGGGTCTGGTCGCGGGGGCAGCAGCTTCAGAAGGGAGGCCCAGACCTCCCTC
>NW_013953137.1:161549-163333 GCF_001266775.1 Austrofundulus limnaeus
CATTTAGGGAAAGGAAACTGACTGGGTGTGTCCTTATTTTATACCTCCAATTTGAGTGATTCCATACTTTTTTCCTCAGAATTGATTGATTCTATATATTTTTCCCTGTGCTTGGTCAATAAAAGTAACATTCACTGACTTTCACAATGTTTTCTCTTCATTTCTTTGAGTGTTCCTGAAAGCAACAAGTTGACCTTTGGAATGACCTTATTATTGTATCATGTTTTTGATCTGAGTTTGTTTTACAGAATGAAATGTCTGAATGAGTGCTCGTCCAAGACTGCTGATTCCATACTTTTTGCCAGGGGTTGTAGTTGAGGCTCTAGATGTAGTTCTGTAGGACACAGCTGTTGTCTTTTTTTCTTCACACATATCATGGAGAATGCAGCATATGCCCACTGCTGTGGGCATGAAACTGTGGTGTACAGTATGTCAGATACTCTGGCTGAGAAGTGCCATCTAGCTTTTAAATGTCCAAATGTGTGTTCCACTTTGACACTGATTGAACAAGGTCTGTGCTTCAGTCAGATTAGGATCTGAGTATCCCTTTATGAGCCAAGGTAGGAGAGGGTATGCAGGACCACCAGCAGTCAGTGGAGGTGCTTGGACTCCCTCAGTTTTCATGCTTGCTTGGGGGTGTCTTTCTGAATGTGTAAAGAGTAAACATTTGTGTCAAAACACAGTGCTTCACTAAAATTACCCAGTCACGTTAAATTTAGTCTTTAGCATTAATATGCTTTGGAAATGGTGAGTGTTTATTTTAAAAGGGGAATTTGTGATGAAATTACACTGTTTTTGACCAGCTGCTGTTGTTAGGTTAATAAGAAGCAGTTGGCAGAAATTAAATTGTTCATGTATAACATTATTATCAACATCATTATTATTATTATTATTATTATTAGTGGTGATGCTCACTGTTTTTCAGTGTTGTATAAAGTATCTCAAAGTGATACTTGAGTAAAAGTACAGGTATCTTATCATAAAAGTACTTTGGTAAAAGTTAAAGTTTTCTCTAAGAATATTACTTGAGTAAAAGTCTTAAATAGTTAAAATATATAAATAGTTAAAAGTGGATAAATACAGATGTTAAAGGACACCTTTTAAAGCCCCCAATGTTTCAAGACCCTAAATATGTCCCTGTTGAGCCCATTTGTGTTGGAATGATTATTTTAATGCAACAGTAAGACTTGCTGTTTAAGTTGCACCCATCAGGCCACGCCCCTGTGTTTGCCTAAACTTACAAAAAGACATTTTCTGTCCTGTTATTGGACAAACTGTAGGACACCTGGACAAACTATTACCTGTTATCCTGAAAGACAAGGAAGGTTTGCCAAACCAAAGGTTTTAGTGAAGTTAGAGAGAAAAACTTTGTGGCACCAGGTGGTGTTCCTGAAAGAGTTGGCTGCTTCTTCAACCTTTTTAACTAAATGTTCAGAGTCTCTAGTCTCAGACTTTACGAATAGTTTCTTATTAAGATATGCTGAGATTATGGAACAATTATAGTTGGATCCAGTGAAGTGGTGTTGCTGTGTTCTGGTTTTGAGAGGTAAGGTATGAGACCCCTCTGTATTTTTACAGGCCAAGCAGTGGTCCTGCAACAGTTTAGTGCTGCACCACATCGAAATGAGGCTTAAGTCAAATTAGGTCAAAATGACCTAATGACATTTTCATATTCTTGGCTTTAAAAGCTACATTTTGATACCTGGATCATCCTGATATCATAATTAAATCCATATATATGACTTAATTTGTCTTGTTGGTTACAATAATACATAAATATTTGG
>NW_013953137.1:163597-164823 GCF_001266775.1 Austrofundulus limnaeus
TTTTTTTGTTTTAAAAACACTTTTTTTGTTGCTACTGCTCAAAAAAGTGCTTCAAAATTTTGTTTTATGATTATATTTCAGACAGTTCATTCAAATGATACACTGATAAGGCATTTATTCATTATATTTTGACAAAATGCAATTTTTGTTAACATTTTAGTCAAAACACTATATTTGCCTTTTTCTCCCGATACAACTTTTAGACTTAAACCTCGTTTCGATGTGATTGGTCACATATGCATACATTACAGCTCATTACACCATATTTCATGAAAGAAATAATTGATGGTGATCATGAAGAACTTTGACAAGATCTATAAACTTGTATAATTCTTCAACACAAGGTCTAATTGTGCGTTCCACCTGGGCTTCATACAGAGAAGGTGTTAGCTGTAAAACCCAACCACTCGGCTGACCCCTGCTGTTTCTCAGCCCAACAGACCAGCATGCTGCTGTGCCTCTTCTAACTCTATTACCCCCAACACTACACAACGTAATGTGCACCAGGTGCTGTCACTCATGCACATGTGTGCTCAGACTACACACAGCTATGGTGCACAACTTCACAGCATGCAACAGTATTCTGCAGACACACTGAGCCTTGTTGGACAAAGTCACAGCACAAAGTGTTCTTTTTAATCTGACCTACATTTTATTAAAGTCACACTCTGACTCTAATTATTAGAGATTTATAGAGAATAATATAATAAAATGGAATATTGTTGCAGGACATGACATTTCTCTGTAAGCAGATTGTTTCTGGTGGATCAATAAGCAGTTGTCCTGAGAATTAGATTATAGTTAATGCAAACTTACAGAAACAATTCATTATTACATCAAAATTAAAACAAATTCAGCTGTGACAAGCACCGTGCTTTATGCATTATGTAATATTTAATTGAAAAATGAATAAACACTTGCTATATTAGGTTTGCCTCTTCAATTGCTTGTCACCACAAATAGCTAATCATCAAATCACGTGAAGCAACTCAGTGCATTTTAAAGAGCCAGTATTGTGTTTCTCAGGCATATATTTAAATACTACACCTTAATAAAGTATCTATGTCACCTTCAGTTGTTATTAAAATGATGTTTTTATGTTTAAATAGAAAATAAACTTATCTTCTCATCACTTCCTCTTCTAAACGTCATGAAATTGGCCTCTGTCTCTTTAAGAACCACCTTCTGCTTCTGTCCCGTCCTGTTCGTTGTGGGGGGGGCGGGGG
>NW_013953137.1:171954-174329 GCF_001266775.1 Austrofundulus limnaeus
GACATGGTCAGAAGATGGTACACTGTGGTCATAAAGGGATGGACATGGTCAGATGGTACACTGTGGTCATAAAGGGGTGGACATCAGAAGATGGTACACTGTGGTCATAAAGGAATGAACATGGTCAGAAGATGGTATGCTGTGGTTGTAAAGGGATGGACATGGTCAGAAGATGGTACACTGTGGTCATAAAGGAATGGACATGGTCAGAAGATGGTACAATGTGGTCATAAAGGAGTGGACATGGTCAGAAGATGGTACAATGTGATCATAAAGGGTGGACATGGTCAGAAGATGGTACAATGTGATCATAAAGGGTGGACATGGTCAGAAGATGGTACACTGTGGTCATAAAGGGATGGACATGGTCAGAAGATGGTACACTGTGGTCATAAAGTGATGKACATGRTCAGAAGATGGTACACTGTGGTCATAAAGTGATGGACATGGTCAGAAGATGGTACACTGTGGTCATAAAGGAATGGATGTCAGAAGATGGTACACTGTGGTCATAAAGGAATGGATGTCAGAAGATGGTACGTTGTGGTCAAAGGGTGGACATGGTCAAAAGATGGTACACTGTGGACATAAAGGGATGGACATGATAAAAGGAATAATTCAGGACAAACCACTTTAACCCTAAATTAAAATATTTTTTTAAATATTAATAAACCCAGACTTAAAAGTAAAAAGTGTCTCACAAACTGAAACTGGAGGAGCTGAGAGAACTGAAAGCTCTGTTTCACTACTCTGGTAAACTTTAGGAAACTTGAGGAACTACGAGTAAACCTGTAGTCAGAGAGGGAAGTACTCTGTTAGGAAAATATGGAACAACAGAATCTGTAATATAAAATGGATCTTGGTTGTTCATCATGTGTGCGCCTCAGTAGAGAATTGCACCTATCACAAGTAGGCCTTATCTACCCTACCAAACCACACACACACATTTGTATGCCTGTGAATTGCAGTTGCAGATGTGGTATTTTTAAGCACTATGGCAACACTCACAAGCAAACATACACAGCACAACCGCACAGCTTTTTGACGTTTCTTTACAAAGTTCACAACACAGTTACACCCAAACTGGTGAGAAGTCCTCCTAAACATCATATGTTTAACAGTTAGAAGGGCAAAGCTGATCAAGTCAAAATACTGTACATCTGTTGCAAAGAGCATAATAAGCTAAATATAACACTTCCATGATGACAGAACAAAGTGAACTTGGTAAATATAAAAAACTACAACACTGTAGTAATGGACTCAAATTCATTTTGCTTTAATCCTAAATATTGAACAGAAGTAGTGAAGTAAAACGTGATTGAGGCATTTTGTGTTTTTTGTTACCTGTTTGTTCCTGTTTTCACCCACAGCTGCAGCTGGTTCCTGGTGATCAGCTCCCTGGCTTTTTAAGGCTGCCTTGAAGATCAGATCCTTGCTGAAGCATTGTTTACTCTTGGCTATAAGCAGTCTCAGCCACTCAGTGTTGGATAATTACCTGAATTCTACTTACCTGTTTGTTCTCCTGTCTTCAGAATTACCTTGAGTTGTCCTGGACGATCTTCCTCTGCTAGCCTGGTTATAGTCATGCTCTGCAGTGTGCGCGCGCTCCTGAGCTGCACGCTGTCTGAAATCATACTTGACGTGTAGTTTTTGATTCTATTTTCAGTAGTGTTTATCAAAAGTTAGTTTTTTGTTTTAGCTTGTTGTTTACAGCCCAGTGATATTAGATTCATGTCACGGGGTCTGCTTCTCTTATGTACACATTGTTACATTGTTTTGTAGTTTTGATGTGAATTAGGTTTGCAGTAGCCTGGTAGCTTGGGGGCTGTGGTGTAGTGGTAGAGCAGCCGGCTTGGGACCCGAAAGTCTTAGGTTCGACTCCCCGCCATACCCACGTGTCGTGGTGTCCTTGAGCAAGACACCTAACCCTAACTGCTCCCCGGGCGCCTCACATGGCTGCCCGCTGCTCCACTTGGGTGTGGATGGGTTAAATGCAGAGCACAAATTTTGTCATTGTGTGGAAACATACACTGATGACAAATAAAGCACCTTTACCTTTACCTTTAAAAACCAGACCCTGTCCTTCACTTTGCTTCATACGACGGTCTGGACTCTCAGCTATAGAGAAGAGATTCTTGCTGGAGGCGTGGCCTCTGTTGAAGTTTAAAATGATTGGATCAGTTGGCCGTGATGTATGTCACTGTGAAGGAGGCTAAGCTAAGAAGCTAACCGGAAATCTCATGTGCTGTAAACAACTCTACTGAGAGGAGAAATATACCGAGCTGAACAAGACGACTGTAAATGAGAGCTGCTGCTTTGTCAGATAATTTATTTTAATTTGAAGCCTTATCAACACAGACTGGCTTCATTCACTT
>NW_013953137.1:174956-177088 GCF_001266775.1 Austrofundulus limnaeus
TTTTTTCTATAATTTACTTTTACAGTTGAGTAGCTCTGATATATTTATTTAAAAAATTATAATACCTGAGATTTTGGCACACAATATTTTTTTAAAATAAAACTGACCTCTAAAAAAATCATTGCTTAATTCAAAAGGATTATATTTACAGGATTTCAGCTCATGTAGTAATTTAATATCATTTATATTTATATTTACTTAATTACATTTATCATATCTACCTCAGCCACATACTTGTTGCTAAAACACCTGGTGTTCGTTAAATCAGTTAAACTGTATTTAATACTAAGATTGAGTCCAAAAACCACTGAAAAAAACAGTACGAAAACAATATGACTCCTGCTTATGCTTCGCGTGCGGGGGTCATAATAAAGATCATCCATTAATAATTATAAAAATGTATCTTGCACATCTAAAACATATATAGATAAGAAGATAAAAAACTCAGTTGTTGACGAGTGCAGACAGTTACACATGATGAGTCTTGGTGGTTTGTGGTCAGCAGGTGGTGGTGGCCTGAGATGGTCTCAAATGTCCGGTCTGGATTATTGTACCAGTCCTCCCCTGTTTGTAACTTTTGTGTTTTCAACTGTACACAGCATATGGCACTCATATTTATGTTTTGGCCTTATTCTTAGCAACAACAGAAAAACCTAGATGCACAACTGTGGGTGTGTCAGACCCCGTCCCCCACTGTGTGTCCCCACCAACTTTCAGCACAAAGTTACTTACCTGCTCTGAACTACTGTTTGGTGTGTTAGCACAAAGTAGCTGTGTTTCCATTGCAAATGTGCGCAAAACTTTGTCAATATTCTGTTAATGTCGAAAAACAGTTTCACAACTGCAGTGTTTCCATTAAGTAATAAATGTTATTAAAGTCACGTGAATACGTTTGTTCTCATGATAAGTCATTACAAACATGGCGGCGATGGATGTAAACACATAGCATGTTGCTACCACGACACTAGCGCTCATCATCAGAGGAGACGTCGGCGTCTTTTATCGAGGCTTTCCAGAGACAAGTCCCTACTTGGGAGCGGCTACGTATGCTGTGTTTTTGGCAAATTGTAGTCGCTGAGTTTACTATTTTATACTACTTCTGTGATATTACTTAAGTAATAGTTAATCATTAGAACATTTTAATTGTATTGAGAGGGCCAAAAGTAGACCCACACCAGCTTGGAGCCTCTCACCATGGGCAGCTCCAGATTGGAATAAGGTCCAGCTCCTCTCGAGGAGCTCAGCTCTGGAGCCCATGCTGTGAGTCAATGTGAGCCCAACTATATCAAGTTGGTACCTCTCAGCCTCATGCACTGGTTCCAGCTCCGTCCCTGCCAGAGAGGTGATATTCCAGGTCCCAAGAGCCAGCTTTGGTAAGCCAGGGTCAGAGCGTCAAGTCCCCGCCTTTGCCTGCCTCATGCACCTGACTCATAGGACCCTCCTGCAGGTGGTGGACCCACAGGAAGGCAAACCTATGTAGCTGGTTCAGGCTGAGCCTGGCCAGGCGCCATGGATAGAGACCTGACCACCAGGTGCCTGCTGATGAGCCCCTCTCTCAGGCCCGACTCAAGAGTGGGCCCCTATGACCCATGTCTGTGAGAGGGACACTGAACTCCTTAATTTTACATGTCCATATGAGTATTATGAACCGTTACTTGTCTGGCCTGTCACCTGGGAACAATTTACCATGGGAGACCTTTCTATTGTCGCTGACAGCATAACTGTTAGGATCATTCAGGCTCACAAACTTCACCACAATAAGGTGATGATTCAATGGACATGTCAACAAGTTTTTACCTGATCTGTGGTCTGACAAGCCTCTCAGTTCAAAATGTGCTGACTTAAATTTAACATGTCATGGTTTCCACATTCAGCTTTACGAGCTAACAGTAGTCTGTTGCATTGTCCTTGTATGAGGTGCCGTTTGTAAAGTTACACAGTCAAAAATTACCACCAATATTTTTGTTTTATTTAGTCTTTTATAACAAAAAAGAACAGATTTATTTTTCAGTCAGTTTTTCACCATATGATTCATACGTTTATAAATGTCATAGTTTATAAACTAAATATTTAACTTACAAATTAAATATTTAGTTAACAAGTTAAATATTTAACTTGTGACAAATATTTAG
>NW_013953137.1:177232-179781 GCF_001266775.1 Austrofundulus limnaeus
ACAAGTTAAATATTTAACTTGTTAACTAAATATTTAATTTGTAAGTTAAATATTTAGTTTATAAACTATGACATTTATAAATGTATGAATCATATGGTGAAAAACTGACTTTGAAAAATAAATCTGTTCTTTTTTTCTTATAAAAGGCTAAATAAAACAAAATATTGGTGGTAATTTCTGACTGTGTAACTTTAAAAACGACATCCCATATGCTTGCCCCAAATATGGCCACTCTGTCAGACCAAGAAAAGTCATGATAGTGTCTATTTAATACACCTCCTGGGTTAAAATAGCATCAATAACAAAAACGACACAAAACATTTTTGCAGCATGATTTTCTCACCATGATAAAATGTCATGGCCTGATGAAGGATAGTAGTTCTTGTCTGCTCAGACATGTAAGTAGAGAACTTAGATGTTGACGTTTCTGACAGCAGTTTGTATCAAGAAGAGTGTACTCCTCAGTTTTACTGATGACAGACCTGAATAAGGACACATTTTCAAACCCGTGAAGGAATGTGAGATTATGTGAACAAGTTAAACCAAAGTTAATGTTACTGTGATATCATGACTTTGGCTTTCAGAACAGCTGGAGATAAATAAACTGACCTATTCCCTTATTTTTGTTAAGTATCAACTGTGAAACACTACAACAAACCTTAGCACACATCTCAGCAAGGGACGTAAAAATAGAAATGGTCATATTTATGTGTTAAATGTCTTCTTGAGTACTAAGAACACATTAACTTCATGTCAAATTAGTTTGTATGATGCTATAGTTTGAAAAGGAAATTTGGTAAAATAATGTTTTGTTTGGACAAATATGCTCAAAAATTAACAATAAAAAAACTGACAATTAGACAGAAGCAGGGGTGGACTGAGCCTGCTGACAGGCTGGAATATACCTGTTTTAGTCAGCAGGAATACACCAAGATTTGATCTCACTGAAACTAAGAAGAAATCATTTTGACACTACAAAGCTTTGGCTTAGTTGCTGACAAAGTTAAGACAAAATAAGTGGCTGTTTAAGAACACTAACAGTAGTTATAAACTACACAAAAAAATAAAAATTCACTTGGAAAAAATAAACATCCAGGAAATTTAAAGTGACAGAAAACTTGTGTAGCAACCTAAAGCTGCTTTGATACTAACAATTGTTCCCATCTCCATGATAAGTGAAGAATGACATAAAATTGAAATATTTAAATGTGCATTTATTATTATTTATACCAGAGGTTGTGCTAGACCAGGGTTATTCAACTGGAACCAATTGGTTCATTCATCTCTTCAGCCCAAACCTCCAGTTTTCTACTTTAATGACTCTGTCCTTTTAGCTAAACATAGACATGTTTGGTTTCTACAGAAACATCAGAATCTTGGCTACAAGCTGGTTAAATCATTTCATTGAACACTCAAGACAGTTAAAATTACAAGCAGTTGAAGATAAAACCATGAAAGTGAAAATAAAATTGGTTTAAATTTTTGGCAAGTCAGAGATGTTAAAATATTATCTGTGGTAAATATGAGGCATAATGTGTTTTTGTATTTGTTGTTGTTTTATTATCACTACTTTTATAGTGTTCTGTATGTTGTATTTATGATTAAATGCAGCAGCATAAACCATTTTAAAAGTAACAGATCTTTGTATTATTTGGGTTATTTACAAAATGACTTTAATTGGTGTGCATCAGTGGTGGATGCTGGTCCTTCAAGAAGGGGAAGCTCAATTTCGGCTGACATCATAAAAATGTGTCTGTTTATTTATATGTAAATTCTACCCTCCGGTCCTTTTCAAGAAAATTCTCTGTGATCCTGTTACAGATTATTTTACAGCACTTCCAGTCAGCCAGCTCACTTTGTCATACCAGGACAGCTGAAAAGACTTGGTACTTTTCTCCACCTTTTGCACCAAATTTATCTGAGGAGTTGATCAGTCCTGCTGTTTAACTCTAAGTTTTTCTTCGAAAGGAAGACTATCAAATGGCTTCACCAAAATCCGGTCCACAACATTCAAACTGTCTGTCATATGTGCAGATTGTTACTGGTGTGAGGCTAGTGTGAAATGTGTCCGCCTGTGAGTGCTTTGTGATGATGGAGGGGCTCAGCAGTCTCCACGCTGGACAGAAACTGTGATAGACGTCAGAAAAAGTCATAGAAGTCTGTCTCCAAACACAAGCAGCTACAGAAAAAACACCAGAAATGAAAGCTCAATTTGTCACTAGTCATTTTTAACAAAGAAAATGCAGCTAAAAGGATTAATAAAGTCTCCGGTTCAGCTCAGAACAGAATGAAAATTAAAAACTTCTCCCACTGAATGTTTACACCAAAAGATCTCTGATTCGCTCATTTCACTGTCAATCAAAAAGGGATTCAGGCTCAGACAGATCATCCTATCATCATGCAGAAGCTGAGCGTCCGGGTCAGCCGAGCCCGCCCAGTGCTCCATAGATCCCCACAGATGCTGAGCGTCCAACCCATTCTCACTCCCGAGTCGTCACATATTGACGTTTTTCAAAGGTCCCTTTGCGTCCAATTTTGACGCATCAGGT
>NW_013953137.1:185682-189297 GCF_001266775.1 Austrofundulus limnaeus
TCAGGATGTGTAGTGAAGACACGTGCATCAGGAGGTGAGGTGAAGACACGTGCCTCATGACGTGTAGTGAAGATGCATTCATCAGGATGTGTAGTGAAGACACGTGCATCAGGAGGTGAGGTGAAGACACGTGCCTCATGACGTGTAGTGAAGATGCATGCATCAGGCTGTGTAGTGAAGACGCGTGCCTCATGATGTGTAGTGAAGACGCGTGCCTCATGACATGTAGTGAAGATGCGTGCATCAGGATGTGTAGTGAAGACGCGTGCATCAGGAGGTGTAGTGAAGACGCGTGCATCAGGAGGTGGTGTGGAGATGCTGGCCTTGTCTGGGAAAACTGGAGATGAATCCACAGTGCAGTCTGGAAAACATCAACAACATTAAAATGTACACAGTCTTTGCATAGTAGAAATTGTAAAGTCAATTATTTCTGTAATTTTTGTTTAACATTGTGAGGAAACGTTTCTCATTCAGCACTTTCACACATCACATGCCCTTGTGACATGACTTTGAATAAGGGAGATATAATTAAATATGGATGATTTTGATTTCTTGAAATCAAGTTGGCATACTAAAAGTGACTAATGTGGTAAGACTTACTTAGGGTTTCAGGAGTTTTGATAGGCTTTGCTGTGCCTTTTCCCTTCTTGAACTTGGGAAAGAATAATCTACATGGGCTCTCCAGATGAGGTAGTTGCCTTCAGATGTGCATTTTCATTGAAATGCATTGCAGCCAGGTACAGTCTTGTTAAAATAGCATAAAAGAATATTACGTTAGTTTGAAGTTGCACCATTAAAACTCATCTAACACACAGTATTTTTAATAATGAAAAAAATACAAAAATACAGAGTGACTAAAACAACACTGCAGCCGATATTTTTTGGCCAATTCTTGAAGCCGAACTTCCACCCTCCATTAACATGATAAAAATAAGAATGATAACAAATGTTACACAAGTCTTAATTTAAAACAAAACAAACAAAAAAACATTTCTTAACTAAGCCTTGTCTGAAGAGGCTGTATAAAGTGCTGCCACACAGGATTTCTTCTTTCAGCCCTTTCTTAAAAAAATTAAAATAAATAAATTCATTACTTATTTTATCTAGTGCTAAATGTCCTGTTTTTATTTGTATATTAATAAGATTAATATATTTTATTATATAAAATGACTATGTTCCCAGCTTTTGTGATGCAAATACAGCAACACAGAGAAAAAAGGGAGAGACACACATCAATCTTGCTATCCTTATGAGGACTTCACACACAGCGCTCACAGCTTCTCTGCCTCATTCTGCTGCTTCAGTTTTTATCACCAGGCAAAAAATGCATTTAAAACAGCTGACGTTAACTTCAGATCACAGTTTGAAACGCTCCAGCATTTTTAAAAAGAAAAACAACTGGACACACTGATTACAGTGCGGGGCGAAAGTGAAAGTAAAACATGGTGCTGAGCACCCGTTCGGTAAAGAAACTTAAACACAGCTGTTCTTTCTCCCCTCATATTCGGACACAGAGGGTAGAAACAGTTAAATTAGACAGTTAAAACACATTTATTGTTCATAACTCACCCTTGTTGTTGTTGTAACATTCATCCTGTGTTGTCCACAAGCCCTTTCCGCACTGTTGTGGGTCCATTTCCTTGAAAAATAAAACTTAACCAGGCACTTTGAAGAAGCTCTGATGCTGGTAGTCTATGTAGATAATAATGTGGGTTTACACACCCAGAACTGAACATTTTGACTTCTGAACTTGCATATTCGGCATGACGCTATGAACTACAAAATCACACAGCGAGGAAAAAAAATGGCGGACTATGAAATCCAGTTGACCGGAAATACATTACCATAAATGGTAGTTCCGAAGAAAATAGTGTGACGAAAATAAACAATAAAACGAAATAAGCAACAGCAGATTTTGAACAAACTGAAAAATCTGACCCATAAAATAATGAAAAAATATATCATTTCAGTAACTGGACAGAATAAATTAAAGTTTTCTACATTCCTAGACACTATAATTGCACAAAAAATAGTTATAAATGCAAAAAAGTGCATCTAGCATGAAATGTGAAGCTGCAGGAATGAGGGAGTGGAAAGCTGCGTCGTTACCAGTGATAAGAAGCTGATTCTGAACAAAAGTTGAGTGTGTTGAAGTGCATATTTAGTCAATGACATGAACACACAACAGTGTTTATTTGATCACTTATTTTTGAAATTTTAGTGGAAGCTGAGCTTCCCTTGCAGTCTTAGAGCAATCACCTCTGGGTGGCGTGGGTTTTTGTGTTCCTTCCCTTCAGTTCTCCTCAGCTTGTTTCCTTGCCATTTCTCAGTTGATCATCCTCACCTGTCTGTAATTACCAATCAGTCTTCCTCCCAGGTGTTTGTCATTTCCTCTCTCCTTCTGTTTGTTTAAATACTGGTCATGTCCTTCATTTCCCTGCTGGATCATTATTTGGATTTATTCCTACTGTCTCGTCGTCTTTGTGTTCCTCGTGCCTCCTCCGAGTTTTGTTCTGTTTAGCTGCCCTGACAGCTCTTTATTTTGTTTAATAAATATTTTTATGATTACTTCGTTCTCCGTCTGGATCTGGATTCATTCCACGCACTGAAACTTGACAAAACATACTTGAGTGAAATCTGAATAAAATAACTGGAACTCCCGGTGATGTGATACCACTAAAAATAGACAATATCAATGACCTTTGTAAAGCTGACCAGTAAGTCAAATTGACAATTTCCATCATACACTCAAATATGGTCTTTGTGAATCTGCAGTGACCTGGATATGCTGGGTATGTAAAACTCATTAAGTTTCTTGATTTTGCACTAGACCTTCCCCCAGAGGGTCACAAAATGCTCTGAGCTTCTGTTAAGATGTCATTTTCAGTGCTGGAATGCTCCTGCTATTGAACAGAGCTGCCTGTTGAACTGTGTGTGTGAGTGTGTACATGTTTTTAACCTGGTGGGGATGATATCTGATGATTTTCCTGGTACACACAGCCTGGTGAGGACCCACTGTTTTTAATGGGAACAAAAGTCTGGTCTCCATTGGCAGAAATACTATTGGTGGGTCAAGGATTAGGTTTAGGACTAAGGTGTGAAAAAAGTTTAGGTTAGGCTTAGAGTCAGGTATGTACCTGTGAGGTCAGGTTCAGGGTTTAGGGGTGAGAGGTCAGGGTTAGGCTATAGAAATGGCCAGAAAATGAATGGAAGTCAATGCAAAGACCCCATGAAGACAGAAGAACAATGGTGTGTGTGGGGTGGGGGGGATTGTTTCTGGTGACATTTAGGGGCAATTTTAAGACAAAAATCCTACCTTTGGGGACAAGTGGTGCATTTGCGGACAAAAGTGGAGTCCCCATTTGGTTTAAATACCATTGGTGGGTTCGGTTTAGGACCAAGGTGTGAATTGAGTTTAGGTTAGTTTAGGGTCAGGTAGGTACCTGTGAGGTTAGCTTTAGGCTCAGGTACCTGTGAGGTTAGCTTTAGGCTCAGGTACCTGTGAGGTTAGCTTTAGGCTCAGGTACCTGTGAGGTTAGCTTTAGGCTCAGGTACCTGTGAGGTTAGCTTTAGGGTCAGGTACCTGTGAGGTTAGCTTTAGGCTCAGGTAGGTAC
>NW_013953137.1:196367-205517 GCF_001266775.1 Austrofundulus limnaeus
CTATGACATTTATAAATGTATGAATCATATGGTGAAAAACTGACTTTGAAAAATAAATCTGTTCTTTGTTTCTTTAAAAAAGGTTAAATAAAACAAAACTATTGGTTGTAATTTTTGACTGTGCAACTTTACAAACTGCACCCCATAAAAAATGCATTGAGACTGCTTGCTCAATATTAGACATCTCGTTTTTTTCCTCTTGTTTATTTTATTTATTTATTTATTTATTTATTTATTTATTTTGTACATCCAGTATTCAGAATTCTAAAGTAAAAAGTACAGTTTAACCTTATCGACTGGGGAAAACGGGGGAGTAGTAAATTTTTTGAAGCTGAAATAATTCAGCCCAGACCTCGGAGGACACAGAGTTAATTCTGCTGTGACGTCTTGTTAAATACATGACTGTGTTTCATAATACATGTAGTGAGAATGGGCTTCATGGTACTTTCTGTAGAGCACAGTCAGCTGTTGGCCTGCTTCAGTTTTATGACGGATGGCTGGTTGAGCTGTTGGCACAGATTTCCAGCACAGCTGCAGTAAATGATACTTTACTACGGCCAAAACAGGCAATTGAAATCCCTCTATATATGGAAGAAAGTGTAATGTGTGATAATATACATGTGCACGATACATTAATACACATATTTTACTAAGTCAAACATGCAACATAAATTGTAAAAGGCAGATCTGGTGTTAACAACACGTGTCTCTGAAGCTTGGATTATATCTGAAATCTTATGTAATTAAGTAAAAACAATCCTATTTATGTACAGTGTTATTGTTATGAATTGGCAAAAATGAACCCAGGGTGCAGGCAGCTTCAAAAAGGAAGAAAATAAAGATTTATTAAACAAAATATGCTGACAGGGCAGCTCAAAAACTCACTTGGAGTGGAGTGGCGTGGCGTGGCGTGGCATGGCGTGGCATGGCGTGGCTAGGCAAGGCAAGGCAAGGCAAGGCAAGGCAAGGCAAGGCAACAAACATACAGGCTGAGAACAGCACAATGATCAGACAGGGAAGTGAAGACAAGACACAGAATATAAAGGTGAGACTAACGAACACAAACAGGAAACACCTGGGAGAGAAACATGAGGAGCAGGTGAGAGTGGGCGGGGCTGGAGCAAAGGCAGACAGGAGGAAGAAAACAGATGACAAGACAGAAACTAAAATAAAACATTAACAGACACAAATCATAACAAGTGTATTATATTTAGTTACAATAAACAGTAAAACACTTATAAATCTAAAATTAAACTGTGATGTATGCCTTGATGTAAACTGGAATATTCATCTATCTAGTTGGAGGAATACTTTCCAAATATAATCTCCTGGCAGCAGGTCAACAGTGTGGAACTCATGTTTCTTAATGGATAATCTAAGAATTAGTTTAACAGTTATACCAGAAGTAAGCATGGCCTATGGTTCACAAGTGTTTTATGTTTGATGTATCTGCTCTGTTCTGGATTATATCTGGATTCTGAGTGGTTCTATTGAGGGTTGTGGGCCAGCTGTGGTCCCTGGACTTTGCTGGCCAGATGGAATTGATCTTGGAGAAAGCTGATAGTACGGCTCGGTGGAATTTGTCCACATTTTATTTGTCTGATTGGATTTGCCACCGTGAGATGCACCAGCAGGCATTAAAGCAGATGAAAAACTGTCATCGTCTGCCTGACTCTTCTGTTCCCAAAACAACTGATCACACAATCTGGATCTCCCCGACAACGGCCTTGATCTGTTGACTA
The DNA here is from genome assembly GCF_001266775.1 of Austrofundulus limnaeus. Classification (NCBI taxonomy): domain Eukaryota; kingdom Metazoa; phylum Chordata; class Actinopteri; order Cyprinodontiformes; family Rivulidae; genus Austrofundulus; species Austrofundulus limnaeus. Next base: position 198,110 of record NW_013953137.1, read on the forward strand.
AATTCTTCCTGGCTGGATATGTTGACGAGGCTCTACCCCCCACCTTCCCCCCTCCTCTCTCACCTGTCTGATCTGATTCCAGATCAGGCTGAGGGACACACAGAATGAACAGGTCTCTCTAATCTAATCTAATCTAATCTAATCTAATCTAATCTAATCTAATCTAATCTAATCTAATCTAATCTAATCTAATCTAATCTAATCTAATCTAATCTAATCTAATCTAATCTAATCTAATCTAATCTAATCTAATCTAATCTGGATCAGGTGTTAGACCTGATGCAAGCTTTGACTGTTATTGTTTATCAGTTCCTTCTCTGGTTCCTGAACTGAAGAAATAATAAGTACTATAGTTTGATAATAATCTGGACATTTACATATTACTGAAGGAAAACCTATTGATACCAAACGTAATATGTTGGGAATTTACATGGTGTATGTCTTAATTTCTTTCTTTCTTTCTCTTTCTTTCTTTCTTTCTTTCTTTCTTTCTTTCTTTCTTTCTTTCTTTCTTTCTTTCTTTCTTTCTTTCTTTCTTTATATGTTTGTATATCTATCTATCTATCTATCTATCTATCTATCTATCTATCTATCTATCTATCGCTCTCATGCGTGAGCGTCTGTGGAGCAGGTGGTGGTGGACACGGTGAGAGCAGCTTGTGAGTGTTTTTTTTTCTTTCTAAAAAATTGTTTTAATTGCTCTTTTCATCTACTAAATCACTTAAATTAGTTGTTGAGAGGTGGGGGTGCCCCGCCGGGTGGCATGGACCACCGAGCCAGTGGTGTGGGGCTTGATAAGGTCACACGTCACCATGGCATCAAACTTTGTTTAAATATGAACTGCTCCGTTGAGGATTGTGCCTTAGCAGTTGGGGAACAGGTGGACTTTGACTGCCTGAAATCCACATTGCGACTGAACAGTGGTGTCGTGATTTTGTTAGATAACATGGATAAAATCAAAATGATGGTGGAAAGTGGTTTGGTCATTCATGACACTTTTGTTCAAGTGTTCCCGCTGGTTAATCTAGCTAAAAAGATAATTTTATTCCAGGTCCCTCCATTTCTCAGCAATGAAGTCCTGGCCAAGGAACTTGGAAGACATGGCCAGTTCATGTCTCCAATCAAATTGATCCCTTGAGGCTGCAAATCACCGCAGCTGAAGTACGTTGTCTCATTCAGGAGGCAGGTTTACATGATACTGAAAAACAACAATGAAGATTTTAACATAGCTTTTTGTTTCAAAGTCGATGGTAAATGGTAAATGGTACTGAACTTATAGAGCGCTTTTCAAGTCCCTCCGGACCCCAAAGCGCTTTACACTAACAGACATTCACCCATTCACACTCACATTCACACACTGATGATGGCAAACTACACTGTAGCCACAGCTGCCCTGGGGCACACTGACAGAGGTGGGGCTGCCATGTATCGGCGCCACCGGACCCTCTGACCACCATCAGTAGGCAAGGTGGGTGAAGTGTCTTGCCCAAGGACACAACGACTGAAATGGCTGGACGGGGGATTGAACCAGTGACCTTCTGGTTCCAGGACGACTCCCCTAACCACTCCGCCACAGCCGCCCCATGATGGTTTTGATTACACTGTCTATGCCTCATCTGWAAAGATGAAGTGTTTTGGATGTGGTTCTGAAGGCCATGTCCTTTGGGCCTGTCCTGAAAAGTTTCCTGAAAGGAACAAGGATGCAACAGGTGCCGCTGTCGCGGCGGGCGCGGCGTCTGCGGTGCGCCTCGCGGGCGCAGCGACTGCAGCGCCCCCTGCTGCAGGCACGTCGGCTGCTGCAGACGTGGCCGGCATAACAAGTGATGTCAGACAGGTCTCAGGTAGTGATGAAGCACAAGGCACTGATGAAGTTCAGAATCAGAGCGATACCCAGGTATTGGTTCTGAGTGTTCCACCTATTTCCAATCCTGAAACCACCTCGTCTGAAACACAACAGCCTGTGTCAGGAACACCAGAGGCTGCAAAACCTCCTGTCTCCCACTCTACTGATGGGTCAGACGGTCAGGATCACACAGCTCATGTTTTAGTTCATGAAGACGAAGATAATAGTAATAAACTGTCTGTTGATGTAGAGGAAGATATGTCTGTTGATATGTCTTGTACGAAGGAGAAAAAGCGAAAGCCTTCAGGAATTGGAGGTTTTTCTGCTAAGTTAACTAAAGTGTCCTCCCAGGGTTCTGATAGTGATGCTGAATCTGTTTCTGATGTAGACTCGCTGACCTCCTCTCAACCCAGTACCCCCCAGAAAAACATGATCCCAATCCTCAGCATCAAAAAGTTTCTTAAAGACACGAAAGGGTCCAGAAATGTAAAAATTGAAGATTTTTGTCCAGACTTACAGCTTTTTATTGAYTCAGTTAAGTATTTTCAGAAAAGTTTTGATGGTGCAGGCCACAATTCTTTTAATGATCAAGAGATATACCGTTTGAAGAAACTGGTTCTTAAAGCCAAAAGACAAATTAATGATCAGTAATTTTTGCTGGTTTTTGCTTTTTTGGGGGGGTCAGCTTTGGCTCAACTCTCTCACAGTGATATGGGTGAAGTTAGATTATGAAGTCTGAACTTAAATGGGGGTAGAGATAAATATAAAAGGGCTGCATTGTTCAGATTGTGTTGTCTTAAAAAACTAGATGTTGTGTTTTTGCAAGAAACCCACAGCACTGCAGATAATGAGGTCGATTGGAGAAAAGAATGGGGTGCTTAGCTTGTTCTAAGCCATAAAAGTAGCATTAGTTGTGGAGTGGCAATTTGTTTTTCAAAAAAATTCCCTTTTCACACCATTAAGAGTAAAGAAGTCGTTAAAGGTCGGCTTTTGAAAGTTGTTGTGGAGTGTGAAAACACAACAATGGTTTTTATTAATGTTTATGCTCCAGCCAGTGGCAAGGACAGTTTGGTTTTTTTAGACACTCAGTCCAATGTTCTTAAAGACTGTGACAGCACTTGTTCCTGGGTGGTGACTGGAATTGCACTGTTGATAGTAAACGTGACAGGAACCACCTCGAACCTCACTCTGCATCTTCCACTCAGCTGCTTCACCTGTTGGACTCTTATGAACTCTGTGATGTGTGGAGGTATTTCAATGGGAATCACAAACAGGACACTTGGGCACACTGTAAAGATAACCTTTTGTCATTGGTCAGAATTGATCGTTTTTATTGTTTTAAACATCATTTAAATGTGTTTAGGAACTGTTCCATTAGTCCTGTTGGTTTTTCTGACCATTCTCTTGTTTCTTCTTGCTTTTTTATAAAGCCTGTTAAACCTAGCAGTGCTTACTGGCACTTCAATGCTGCTTTACTTGAGGATCAACATTTTATTGCTAATTTAAAATCCTTTTGGAAGAATCATCAGCATTCCAAAATATACTTTACATCTTTACAGCAGTGGTGGGATGTTGGGAAGGTTAGTATCCGGCTCCTTTGTCAGCAGTACACTCAAAATGTCACTAAAACTTTTCAGTCCTCTGTTAGCATCTCAGAGTCTGAGATTTTAGTTTTACAGCAACAACTTGAAGCCACAGGTGAACAACACTATGCAGAGTTAATCAAGGACAAAAAACCGTGCTCTATCCAGTTTGCTTGGGACAGCAGCACAGGGAGCCCTGGTTAGATCTCGCTTCTATCAGTTTGCCATGATGGATACTCCCTCTTCCTATTTTATTTGGTCTAGAGATAAAAAATGGACAGAGGAAAATTATGCACTCTTTAAAGTCCGATACGGGAGAGATTTTTACAGATTTGTGTGATATTCATAAACTTGCTGCTAGCTTCTAAAAGAGGCTGTACAACTCTGAGTTTCAACATCACCCAACTGTGGCCTGTAGTTTTTATCAAGGTCTTCCTCAGGTTAAGAAGGAAACAAATGATACACTGTTAATAGATTTTACTCTCTCTGAATTTCAGGATGCTTTACAGTGTATGCAGAGTGGTAAAGCTCCTGGCATCGACAGGCTTCCTCTTGATATTTATAAGGTTTTATGGCCAGTGATTGGAGAGGACCTGCTGGCAGTACTTAATGACAGCCTTAAGAGAAAATGTTTACCACTCAGTTGTAGGAGAGCTGTTCTCACCTTACTGCCAAAAAAGGGGATCTGTTATTGATAAAAACTGGAGACCGCTGTCGTTATTATGTTCAGATTATAAAATTTTATCAAAGGTTCTCACCAACAGGCTAAAAAGTGCAATGGAAGAGGTGATCCACCCTGACCAGTCTTATTGTGTGCCTGGCAGGATCATTACTGATAATGTAATCTTGCTCAGGGATCTCTTAGAGGTTTCTAAACTCCTTGGCCTAAATGCAGGAATCCTGTGTCTCGATCAAAAAAAAGCTTTTGATCGTGTTGAGCATCCTTACTTATGGAACACTCTGCGTGCTTTTGGTTTTGCTTCTGGCTTTGTGGAACATATTAAGGTTTTATATAAGCAAATTGAGAGTGTACCCGGTACTCTAAATTAATGGTGGCTTGTGTGCTCCCTTTCAGGTGCTTAGAGGTGTCAGACAGGGCTGTGTTTTGTCTGGCATGCTGTACTCTTTGGCCATCGAGCCTTTGTTACACAAATTAAGGCTTGGTCTTAAAGGGTTATGTTTTCTTGGTTGAATGTCACCATTAAAGTTATCAGCTTATGCTGATGACTTAGTTGTTTTTGTTGACAATCAGGAGGACATTAATCTTTTAACAAAACACAGTCTTTTTCTTTGATATCCTTGACAAAAGTGAACTGGGAGAAGAGTGAAGCTTTCAGTATTGAAGAGGATCTGGAGGGGAAACATAAATTACCAAAGGGATTACTTTGGAAAATAGGGGAGATGAAGTATTTAGTAGTTTATCTGGGTGGTGCAAATTCATTATGCAAAAACTGGGAGAATGTGTTGGAGAAAATCAGAAGTCACCTTGCAAAACGGAACTGGATTAAGAATAAGCTGTCGTACTGAGGTCGAACTCTTATCGTCAATAATCTGATCTCTTCCATGGCATCGCTTGTCAGTTATTGACCCTCCACCAGGACTGCTATCCAAGATCCAAGCAGTGCTTGTGGACTTTTTTTGGGGATTGGCTGCACTGGGTCCTTCAGTGCATTCTGTACCTGCCAAAGGAGGATGGGGGGCAGGGTCTGATCCACCTGCCCTGCAGAGGAGCGACTTTTCGGCTTCTGTTCAACCAGCGGTTTCTCTGTGGCTCAGCAAATCTGGTGTGGCGTCCGTTGGCCTCATTCTGAACCGACTGGACAGGCTGGAGCTCAACATGTCGCTGTTCTTGATGAAGTCAGAACATCTGAACACTAACACACKAYYGACCTTCTACAGAAGCCTGTTTAAAGTCTGGAGCCTGCTGAGAATAGAGAGACCGACACACTCAAACTCCCTTTACTGGTTATTCCAGGAGCCAGTGTTTTTTTGGGACACGTTTTAAATGTCAAATGGGAGCTACTCTTGTGAAAAGGTTCTGTAGATCTGGAGTGGTGACTTTGGGTCAGGTGGTAAGGTATGCAGGGCCGACCTTTGACAATGCTGCTGCTCTGGCCTCCCGAGTGGGGGTGAAGTCGGTTTGGGTGGTGGCTCTGCTACTCACAGAGTGGAAAACAGTTCTGTCAGACTCTGAATTGACTCTGTTGCACCAGCTCACCAGCAGTCATGACCTTTCTGYTGTTGTTGATGATTTTCCCACTGTGAACATTCTCCCAGATTTTAGGGATTCCAGTGGCCCGCTGCTAAAATGCAAGTCCATTGGTTCAACACAAGCTGCTACAGGTAAACAAATGTATAGATTATTTGTTCAAGTCTTACATAAAGACAAGCTCAGCAGTAGGACTGACACATTTTGGAGGTCTCACTTTGCTCTCAGAGAAGATGTTGGTCCTGAGTGGAGAGCATCCTACAAGCCACCGCTTGCAAAAAGAGTTGCAGACTTGCAGTGGAGAATTCTGCCTGGAGCTATAGCTGTGAACTCTTTTGTATCAGTTATTAACCCCACAGTGAGCTCTGAGTGCCCACTTTGTTCCCACAAACAAACTGTGTTCCACTGTTTCATGCTGTGCAGTCGTTTAGACTCTTTTTCTTTTCCTGAGAGGAGTTTTACACTATGTCATGAAACCTTCTCCACACAGATGTTCATTCTTGGACACAGATATTCAAGGAAGCATAAAGATAAATGTCAACTGTTTAATTTCATTTTGGCAACAGCAAAGATGGCCGTTCATGTTAGTCAGAAAAACAAAGTTGAACAAGCTAATGATGTGGATGTTGTTCTCTTATTTAAAAGGATGCTTAGGGCATGCTTACAGATAGACTTTGATTATTTTTTCTTGAAACATGACTTAAGTGGTTTTTCTAATGTGTGGAGTTTTAGGACTATTCTGTGCCAGGTTTCTGAGGGAGGACTTTCTTTTAGCTCTCTGCTCGTTGTATAACTGCTTTGCTTTTTCTTTGAAACTTTGTTGTAGAAACTGTGTTTCTTAAGGGATGTTTTTGTTTCTCTGTAGTAATGTTTTGTTAGGTTTTTTATTTTTGTAATAAAGGTTTTTTTCTAAAAATCAAAATCTCTCTCTCTCAAAAGTTGGTTTTGCAAATTGTGTTGCTATGTGCCAAAAAAATGTGACTCATAGTTTAGAAGACAAAATACCAAATGCAAAAACCTTAATAATAGTGCCTCCTATGTTCACCTACTTTCATCTCTCTCTCTCTCTCTCTCTCTCTCTCTCTCTCTCTCTCTCTCTCTCTCTCTGTCTCTCTCTCTCTCACCATGAAATGAACCATTAATGATTGACATTTTGTTTAGGCTCAGAGACATGTTCTTTGAGTTATATTCTTTTTATCTGTCTCAGTATGATTCCAGAGGCATGCACCGCAGCAAAGGGAAGAACATTTTTTAGCGATGACACAAGCTCAGGGCTGTGTTTCACTTCAGTAAGCAAGCCAGCGGACCTAAAGTTCTCCAGAACAACCCTCCCTGATGAAACTGATATGCAGCGAGCTTGGAGCAGGCCTGGAATTTATACTTAACCTACAAAGTATGAATTGATAAGTCATGACGCAACAACTGCAAAAACCAATGTTTTTACTTTGTGAGGCAACTCAACATACTTGGAAATAAGACAGTTAACTTGTGTCAGATTTGTCTGTAGGTGTAAACTGGTTCATTAAGTAAGAATGTCACGAGAAACTGTCTAAATGTTTGCATGTGACACCACATCATTAAAGGTATCATATCATGCTTTTAAATCCTTCTTTTTCACATCTAAATCATTCACTTATGGTCCATTTAAAATAAAACTGCAACGCTTTGGTCTTAATTCCTCGTTTTTGTTGCTCCACAGACTCCTTGCTTTGCTTGCTTTACCCCTGTTCTGAGCTGCGTCTCAGAGCAAGCTGTTTTGGTGCGGTCTCTTTA
>NW_013953137.1:206517-207765 GCF_001266775.1 Austrofundulus limnaeus
CAATTAACCTATTGATTTACATTTGTCAAATCAGAACTTAAATCATAATTAAATGATCGGTCACATTCTACTTTGGAACTGTAAATAATATTTTATGTCACAGGTCTGTGGGACAGCAAAGAACCTGGAACCCAAACGTCTAAGCCAGATAAATTTCAAACGCCACAAGGCAGAGCATCTTTTCAACTCTAACTCCAGGGCTTTAATGACAGAAGTACTCCCAAACACACCTCATCATCTTTCACACAGACTTCAGAGATGGTGTTAGCAAAGCTCCTTGATAAACAATAAAAAAGTGTCAAATTACATTAATGGTTTTGATAAAAATCATTTTTACCTAAAATGCAAAATTACATATGTTCAGTAGCTTTTTCTGTATGTGGAATGCATTGCCTTCATAAAATATGTTAGTAACAGAAGATAAAAATGGGAGCAATTAAATCAAATAAATTTATCACATTCACAAAGTTCAACTTGCAGTGAAATGTTTTTATGACAAAATTTGAAGTTTTAAAGTACACAGAACATAGTAAAAAATCCTGAATTTTTTTGTAGAATGAAATGTGACCCATCACATCAAAACGAGGATTTAGTCCAAAAGTGGTGTATGGAGAAATAGGCAAATATAGTGTTTTTACTAAAATGTTAACAAAAATTGCATTTTGTCAAAATATAATGAATAAAAGCCTTATCAATGTATCAGTTGAATAAACTGTCTGAAATATAATCATAAAACAAAATTTTTAAGCACTATTTTGAACAGTAGCAACAAAAAAACTGATTTTGAGGAAAAACGCCTTAAAATTTTCAGATTTTCCCTGTGAGCTAGCAAAGTTTTGTTTCTTTTTAGCTGGGAAATCTCAATATTCAAATAAAATTTGAGGTTTCCTCTTTATAAGGACATCAAAAATTCCTCATTAAAATGACATCAAATTAGGATTCAGACCAAATATTTATGTATTATGTATTATTATGTATTGGCGGCATGGTGGCTCAGTTGGTAGAGCTGATGCCTCTCAGCAAGGTCACCGGTTCAAATCCCAGTCCGGGGACCTTTCTGGGTAGAGTTTGCATGTTCTCTCCGTGCATGCGTGGGTTCTCTTCGGGTACTCCGGCTTCCTCCCACAGAGCAAAAACATGACTGTTAGGTTAACTGATAACTCTAAATTGTCCCTAGGTGTGAGTGAGAGAGTGAATGGTTGTTTGTCTCGTTTGTCTCTAAGTGTGGCCCTGTGATGGACTTGCGAC
>NW_013953137.1:208765-210887 GCF_001266775.1 Austrofundulus limnaeus
ACTGACTTTACAGAGTTCACTTTTAACCTTTCTTTAAATTTCTATCTGCTCTAATCACCATCTTCCATTTAAAACATAAAATCACAAATTTCAAATCATTAAGAATCACAGTACATTAATTAAAAGAATCACAGTTAAAAATAATCATTGTTCAGGTTACATACATTCTTTAAGCATTAAAATTGATTACTTCACTTCATTACAGACTCTCCTCCTGCCTCCTCAACCTCTTTGCCTCTCGATCCTCGTTCTTTTTCCGATGTCTTCTTTTCCTGTCCAGGTCTTGCTTTTGTAGGGGTGAAAACTCCCTGGGTTTGATTCCAGAATTGTGAGCATCCTGGATTGCAGGCCCTCTTTACAGAAAACATCAACAACATTAAAATGTACACAGTCTTTGCATTGCAGAAACAGTAAAGTGTCACTTATTTTTGTAATTTTTGTTTAACATTGTGAGGAAAAGTTTCTCATTCAACACTTTCACACATCACATGCCCTTGTGACATGACTTTGAATAAGGGAGATATAATTAAAGTATGGACAATTTTGATTTATTGAAAACTAGTTGGCATACTAAAAGTGACTAATGTGGTAAGACTTACTTAGGGTTTCAGGAGGTCTGATAGGCTTTGCTGTGCCTTTTCCCTTCTTGAACTTGGGAAAGAATAATCTATGTACATGGGCTCTCCAGATGAGGTATTTTCCTGCAGACGTGCATTTTCATTGAAATGCATTGCAGCCAGGTATAGTCTTGTTAAAATAGCATAAAAGAATAGTACATGTTAGTTTGAAATTGCACCATTAAAACTCATCTAACACACAGTATTTTACATAACAAAAAAACATAAATACAGAGTGCCTAAAACAACACTGCAGCCGACATTTTTTGGCCGATTCTTGAAGCCGATAATACTTTTTCTTCCTCCCTCCATTAACATGATAAAAATAATAATGATAACAAATGTTACACAATTCTTAATTTAAAACAAAACAAACTAAAAAAATTATTAACTAAGCCTTGTCTGAAGAGGCTGTATAAAGTGCTGCCCCACAGGATTTCTTCTTTCAGTCCTTTCTTAAAAAAAATTAAAAAAGATAAATTCATTACTTATTTTACCTAGTGCTAAATATTCTGTTTTTATTTGTATATTAATAAGATTAATATATTTTGTTACATAAAATGGCTATTTTCCCAGCTTTTTGATGCAAAAACAGCAACACAGTGAGGAAAACTAACAAGGACCTAACAAGGCTCTTGTTAGAGCAGACTAACAAAACAAATAATCTTACACATTCTGAAAACAAGATGATTATTCTTACACACTCAGTTCTTGTTTAGTAAATCAGTCTCAGTAGGTTGCGTGTTTTGATCACCCATTCCAGCTGTCTCAGTTGTGTTCTTTGGTAAGACACTGCCTGTTGATGGTGCTCAGAGGGTCTGGTGGTGCAGCTCCGCCTCTGTCAGTGTGCCCCAGGGCAGATGTGGCTACAGTGTAGCTTACCACCATCAGTGTGTGAATGGCTGAAGTGGAAACATTCACGTGGACTTGATAAGTTGAAGCCATTTACCATTTAAAGTCATTGTTTGTTTGAATTTATGACGGAAAGTTTTTTCTTTTAGTTTATTTTTATGCCTATGTAATGGAACTAATACTTTTAGGTTTAATCCAGTAATTCATGACATCCTTTTAATGACCTAGATTTTCATGACATGCTGTTCATCTGCAGATAGAATGATTAAAGTCAGAACAAGATTTACTAACAACAGTCATTTTTAGATATCACTTGTGTTTATCTTTGTGTTTTCCATTGACCTTGTATCAAATCTTGCTAAGATGACATAATGGTGTTTGTTAATATATANGAACTAAACAAACAAACAAAAAAAAACATTTCAGGATAATACAGTCACATACTGTATTTTCCTTACAGTCTTTTAATTGTTTTAAATATAATTCTTTTATTTTAACTCTGCCATTCTGATCTTTATATCTGACAGTAGGCAGAAGTAAAAGACAGACCGATACCTGCAAAACATGGTTTGTATGATACAATAAATCCTGGAAACAGTAATATTGGATAATTTTGAGTCTTCACAGTTTTTCTCAGCTGCCAAAACACTAAA
>NW_013953138.1:0-8617 GCF_001266775.1 Austrofundulus limnaeus
TTTATGTATTATTGCAACCAACAAGACAAATAAGTCATATATATGGATTTAATTACAATATCAGAAGATCCAGGTATCAAAATGTAGCTTTTAACGCCAATAATCTGAAAATGTAATTAGGTCATTTTGACCAAATTTGACTTAATCCTCATTTAGATATAGTGGATCACATTTTGAGTATTAATCTCAATAAACACATTTGATGCTTACAGAAGGCTGAACAGTTCTCTGTGGTTATCYTCTCCTTTACCGTCCGACACCATGCTCTCCAGCTTATCCATCAGCTCTGCCTCGACCTAAACACACAAAAAAATGTTTCTTCATGCGACAAACCCATGAATGCAACGTTCACTCTGCATTTTATTGCTTGAGAGTTTCACCTGTTTGAAATTGCCATTTTTCCTTTGCTCCCAGTCCATCATGTCATGAAAGATCGGGATCATGATATTCCGAACTTCAGTCTGAGGCACCAAAGTGACGCCGAGGAAGGGACCCATCATTCCTGGGATGAAGTGGGGCTTGTTGTCTCCTGCATTGTGCAGATCCACACAGACAAAAGCCTTTGCAGAACTTCATAAAACACAGAAAGGTACTGAGCTTCCCTGTGATGTGAGTCCAGTGTGTGTGTGTGGAGGGGGGGGTGGATGGTGGGGATGACGCACCTAATTTTTGCCACATGCTGAAGAGCTCATACGCCATGATTACCCTCAAGTCACCATACCTACACAAGCAAAAAGATAGACAGAGAACAAGCACGATAAAAAATGGTAACTTATCAACGTACCAGCGAAAGAACACATGTAAAAGTTAAAGGGTTCTTACTTGTCCAGAGTTTTCTTTCTCTTCGCGGGAGGAAGTGATTCGAGCTGCAGACTGGGCTGATTGATGTACAGAACTGTGAGGCTAAAGAAGGAATTCCACACCTGAGAAGAAGAAGAAATGAACATAAATAGCTAATAGACCTGACATTAACTGAAGGAATACATGTTGAACATCTCCTTTCAGTTCTAGCCTGAGATTATCTTCTGTTGAGAAATGATGCTGTTTTGTAGACTTTTGGTCAAACCTTGGAAGAAACGTTATGCAAGATCTCAAGCGAWATCACCAGCTGTCACACTCACAGTATGTTGTGACACTTTCAGCTCCTACCACCTTACATTCTAGCRTGATATCTGTAAACCTGACTGAGTTAGACACTTTTTTTCAGGAGAAAAACAAACAGGGTAGACTCGAATAGGTACTGCCAAGGTGCCCTACGGGCTCTGTYCAGCAGATGGTGTCGTTCATTGTTGTTTGCTAAAGTAGGTAAAACTTTTTTTCCCATTTTTTTGTAAGTCCGTCACAAAAGGTGTCTTCAATGTTTTTAAAATGAGTCGCCAAATTATTTTTGGATAAATATTTATGATTTTAGAGCTATATAAACATTTGTAAGTTACTTGAACCGTCGCGGACCATTTCAGTTTCAGGAAGTTCTCCGCATCTGTTGCTGTGCAAGTTTTGGTTCCATACCCTTCCCTTTGGTATCTTTGAAAAGACAAAGCTCTCACGAATTCATGGATACATCTTGACACTGTGTTACTCTTTGTTTGGTGATGTGAAGTTTGTGCGAAACCGAGAGTATAAATAACAGCCCTCATGCGTAAAACGTTGAGGCGGAGTTAGGTTCCATTCGATTTCAAGGTGTGCACAATGGTAGATTTTGATGATGCACAGTGCAAATGTAAAAAGAAAGGGTTATGTCATATGAAAAATGAGTCCTACAATAGAAATCAACACTTTTATTAGACCAGATTCTCTTTTATAAAGTAAAAAARTCATTTGGCACAGTTTTGGGTACATTTGACTAAATTGTGCCAAAATGCCATTTCTGCCTGGCACACTGCTCACTAAAACCTTTGTGAAATGAATATACTTCAACTTATTCCYTCKTACTTTGCTTCAATTTTTCWCAAGARGTAGATGTAWAAAATCTAAGGGCWTTCCTGGGTTTTCACAAGAATTTTCATTGTGTTTTGCAATGTTGATTTAAAAAAATTTAGGCGAGGCTAAAAAAATTACACATTTTCTTTATTTGATCACAAATAACTCAGGCACAGWAAGAGRTACAACAGTGGTTTCACTTAAGAAATTATCTTTGAGATCTTACCTTTACAGAGGTACCAAGAGTTAGCATTTAGACRTTATACCTGTGGYGCTYTTCTTGCWTTATTTTGCTGTGCATTTTCAGGCGGAAATTACCTCTAAAGCCCCTTAGGGCTTGCAAAGTTCATGTGTAATATGTTGCAATCAAACTATGTTTTGAGAACAATTCTCAACTACAGTACTACCACACCAAATTTCKTTTTAATATCTATAAAACTGGCTGAATTAAAGCCATTTCTGTTTCTTGTGGTGGCCTTCTCCACCTCTCAATGCTCACTGACCCAGCGAGGTCAGCATCTGCTTTTCTCCACTTCAAAGGCTGGTATATACGGCTGGCACATTCTAATCTATGTAGGAGGGTGTGAAAATGATTCAGTCCTCCTGTTATGACTGACACTTTTCTTGACCAACTGGATTTTCTATGGCTTTTCTACAGTCAATAATGTCAAGTACGGTCCATATGACCCYCCCCTGGACTGCATCATTTGACCGACTGTAGAACAAACCAATCAGCACTGATCCTTGTTCTGACATCATAGATGTGTGGCCAATCAAATTCTCTTTAAGTCAACGTGTCAAGTTGTGAGTCAACAGCAAATAATACGTATCTGAGATTACAAAGAAAGATTTTGTTTTGACACAATGCCATTTTCTGTTCCAGMGGCCACCCAGTGGTGAAGAAAAGAGGATGTGGGGAAAAAAATAATGTTTAAGCTGCCAAAACCTGTTAAAAAGAGAAATGCGTCTGTTACAAGTTATTATGAGTGCTTCAGCAGAAGGAAGAGTGAGTTTTGGTGCATGAAAATTACCTTTAAAAAAAACAAAGGTTGCTTCATCCTGGATGCCATTTTGGATTTTTGGATTATTCTTTTGGTCATAAAAGAAGACAGATTCATTAAAAGTAAGTAAAAATTTATATCCTGCTGCTGCTGGTTTATAAGTTGTTTGGATGTAAATGCTTTGAAAAAAGTATGGATTTACTTATTATGTTGTGTTTTTGGTATTAGGCTACTTGTGGGCAGCGGCATTCTGAGCTTTAACTGGGATATTAAGAGGTTAACTTGTACTGATTACAAAAGTTGATTGGTTGTAAGTACATGAGATTATTTTTGCGAGTTTTATTAAAATTACGTAGTGTTTTTTTTTTCTTCAATATTTTGGTAACAAAACAGACTCGCAAACGGGCACCAATTTTGTCCACTATTTAGTGACGGGTGATAAAAAGTTTTATGAAGCTACAGCCTGCCTCGGCCCACACACCTACCTTAAAATCAAAGTCTCCCTCAGAGAAGTTCTTGTGCAGTGCCGGTGACAGAAACTGCGTCGTCACCACAATGATACTGCAGAAAACCAAACATTACACAATAAGCTCAAAGAAAACTGAACATTCTGCCAAAAAAAAAAACGGATATAAAAATTTGCAAAGCAAGCATCACCTTCAGATCAGGACTATCTGAATAAGTGCCTGATCTAAAAGCTTGGCTGTATTCCTGAATTCATCTYTGGGACAAAAAAAAGGGCAGGACTCACTGACTAGTCAGCAGCCGCATCACGCTCCAGTCCCGGGGGAAGATGGTCAGCTTCATTAGGTTGCGAAATACGCAGAAAATCTTCAGCAGGAACTCCTGCAAGAAAATGATTTACCAGAGTCTGTTCAGGCTAAGTGCAGTATGTGGTTCGTCTGTTCAKTCTGATCTCAGCTCTCTTGTAAACTCGCGCGTTCAGTTCGAGGTGAGGCTTCCCCACCTTTAGTTCCTCCTTGCTGTGGAAGCTGTTGAGCAGATGGTGAAAGTGAATCTCRGTCATCTGCCGGAGCAGAGAGAGAAGGCAGGAAACATACTCCCCCTGCATAAAAAGCCAAAAAGAATTTAAATAAATAAAACAACATGTAAACCAACAGAAACATTGACACGAATCAACTCAAAATAATATCCAACTTCCTGTGCTTTTGTAATCTTTCCAAGAAGTGCTTTGAGTGGAAGCTTACCGTTATCTCTGCGGTGCACTGAGGACAGCGCTGTCCTCTGGACGTCTCCACAGAATGAGATTTGCTCATGATGGACAGCAGAGTCTGCAGCAGCACATCCAGTAAGCTCTCCACCATCATTTCCACCTCCTCCTGAACAGAAGACTCCTGAAAGGCAAAGTCAAAGTGGACTGAGGATTGCCTCAGAGTTCAAACTTAGAAACCGGTTGTGAATTTATAACACATGTTATTCCAAAAATGGGGAACTGGATTTATGTTGTATTATGTGTTAAAGGGGACATATCATGCAAAATCCACTTTTTGTTGTACGCTTGGAGTCTCTCCAAGTGCTGCYTAGATATCTTCATATTCTGTTTGGGTCACATTTTTCAGTCCCAATTATGCGTTTTGAACAACATTTCTGCAGAGCTTCTAAACAAGGTCAGAGACTTCCGGAAAACTAATTTCTTAAATCTGTCAAGTCTTCCCTTGTTGACATATTTTAATCAGTTTGTAAATTTGTAAATTTAAACATACTTTCAAACTACAAAAATGGCCGAACAGGGTGAAGTGTACAATAATCATTGGGGGTGCACCCTGGGGCGAGGTGGGGTCTGAAGTGTCTCTTTAAGTTTAAAGAGACAGCACTAAAATGAGTTGATCTAAGGCACACCTCAAAAAAGGGGTAAAAGAGGGTCTTGTGGAGTTACATTAATGAGGAATTCGGACAAAAGCATTGTAGTTCCACTTTATACAGACACAAACTGAAAGATTTAAATATGAAAAGGAAGGATTTATACTCCAGACATGTCTCCTTTAAGGTTTACAACCAGAGTGTACCATGGAGCTTGTTTTGATTATCGAAAAGATGCTTCCCAGGATCCCAGAACAAATGAGCAGCTCCCTCTGCTGGCGCAGATGCAGATGGATATGATGCAGAACGACCGGCAGCAGTATACTACGGGACTCTGAAAAAAGAGAGCACGCGACCAGGTGAAATTACTAAACCATTCCAGACCATTTTGTTTATTTAGATTTAAAATATATATTCTAAATCCTTCCTATGTGTCTCACCGGGGAAGAAAAAGAGGCGGCTCTCAACCGTGCGAGCGATGGACTGCAGTTTCACCACATCCATGGACTGACCGATGTCCACCGTGCTGGGCATGCTCCCCAGGGTGCCCCTGACATATTCAGCCACCTCCTGAACGGTGAACATCTGCAGCAGCTCATCAAAGATATCAGGGAAACTGTTCAACAGCGCTGCCTGGAGTGAGGAAATAAAGGACACAGGGAAGCAAAGATACGTGTAAATATAAACCCACTTTCAGCGGTAATAAACAAAATGTATTAAATTACATTTTTAAAGTGATACAAAATGTTAATGTGGCAAAAATCAGCACTAAACAGAAGCTAGCATTTAGTGTCTTAAAAATGAATCATCCTGTTTGAGCAGGCTGACGGTTGCACAGCATCTGCTGCAGAGTGGAACCAACACAGGGGGGTGCTGTGACTTACTGAGAAGGACGAGAGCCAAGAGACATGACCACAGACAGGCATGCAGCTGATCACAGCCCTAAAGTGTCCAAAATCAAGCCAAGGATGAAGCAACGGTCATTAAAGCATCAGTAACAGAACAAACAGAGTAATGGAAACAGAAGATAAAGAAATCACTGAGACATGAATGCAAAAAAAAATCATAAATAAATAAAGATGAAAAAACAGACTCCAAAGCGTGCGATGTGCTGTATGTTTTAATGAATTTAACCTGTGTGAAGACCAGATTTTCAGAGCTGCGGCTGTCCAGGCTCAGGACGAAGCGGATGGACTGGAACAGCTCCTGGATGCTGGCTCTGAACGGCTCCTCCTCCATCCCACAGGTGGCTCTTGCATACAGGATTCGAGACTGCACAATGAACTTGAACAGGTACTCCAAAGCCTGATYGTCGTCAGAGAAAAAAAAAGAGATGGAGACATACGACCAGGGAACCCCCACYTCCTCTCTTAACTTTCAGTTCTTTWGCAAACAAAATTTGTTTGAGGTTGAAAATAAATATGTAAAAAAATGTACAATTATCTCGCCACAAAGGCCACATGAAAATGCTGKACTATGTGTATCGATATCAGCGAGGCTTTCCAATGACTTCCTTTCACAAGGAATCCAGCAGGGAGTCTACTTCCCGAGTCCTCGAGCGGTGTCACATTACTCCATATCAGCTCTGTTTCTCTTTGACCGTTTCCTCTTTTAAGTCTAATTAATCTCCACTGACGGAGCCAGGACTGAAGCAGAGGGACCCYAGTCCAATACTTTACCCTCATGGCTTCTTGTATGTGATCCTGTCGGACGACCTCYGCTGAGCGGTCCATGTACCACTTCAAACATCGAATCAGTTCTCTACAGACAAAATGGCCCAGTGGTAAGAAACGTTGCAGGGCTTTAAAGAAATTGCATTATGTTCGTTTTAAACTGCTTATTTAAATAAGAATTTTGTTTTACTTGTACGCCAAGGCGCCAGCAAAGTGGTTCTGGATGTAGGCGTCCATGACGGGTCTGAAGTGGTAGAAGCGGCTGTCCCTGAGCAGGTTAATGATGAACACCTGAGCACACAAATGCATGCGTTATCGTCTAATTTCACAGCTTAAAAGTCACCAAGCATGATTTAATACGTGAGCGCAGCTGTGTTCTTCAAATCTTCCTACCAAAGACTGGAAAACCAGCGGTCCATATTTATCGGTGTTGTCATCTAAGAGACAGAAAAGCGTATCCAGGACGTCTCTCAGGAACTGGGAGAGAGAGGAAAAAAGGAACTAATCTCAAAACAAGCATCACATGAAAGTTACCAAAAATAGAAGCAGAGGAAATTGAAAAAAGGAAAGCCCGGTATCTAAAAACAGGACAGTAAATTCTATTATTTTAATATAACGGGACCTTTTTGTGGCTGAAGCATTTATCATGATAAATGGAAAAACTCTCTGCTTAACCGTAAAAATCAATGTAAACTAAACAAAATATTCAGCTAACTGAAACATTTCTGAAGAATCAAGAAAAAAAAAGTTAAAGCTGTTGTCAGTGGCTCTTTATGGTCATGGTGTCTCACTCCCTTACAGGAAACTCAGGAGACAGATAGAAACAGACTGAAAAGRAAGCCTCAAACAAAAAGTCACTGTTTAAAAACTACAAGTCATATCTTTAAAATAATCAACATACATTCAGTGAAGCTTCTAGGATCTACACTCAAACAAGAATAATATAATTACTTTTACAATCTCCTCTCCACTGATTTGGCGAAGTCGACCGAGGATGTCCAGCACCCGGTCRGGATGGGCCTTCCAGTTCAGAAGAGCCAGAAGATCGACTAAAAGCAGTAAAACTTCAGTCAGTTGAACTGAKTCAAACAGGACTACACAAATAGGAGGCGTTTGTAAAGTGTTAGATGTGAAGCTACCATTCTGAGTGAGTTTGGTGGAGCAGAGTATTGTAGAGACCCAGAAGGTTTCTTTGGGGCTTCTCTGGAAAGGCAGGTTGGCTGGCAGGTTGGGGCAGCTGTTGAAGTCCTCTTTACAGCAGGGAAGGCTCAGGTACAGACCCTGGTTACTGAAGGTMGCGTTTTCATCACACTGAAAGATGGACAAAGGACGTTTGGAGGAGATTAGTCATGGTTTGGATTAACTGGACCATTTTACATTATAGTCTGAATGATCTAGAAGCACAAACTGGAGAAAAGATCGCTGTCACTAACAAACGATGTTAAAATATATCTTAAACTTCATATTTATTGTGTAATATTCCTAACATGGTAGCAGAGATAACCTGGTGTTTTTACACTGTATATGTAAAGTAATGTCAACAATAAGACAGCTGATTTCTTATTGTGTGGTCCAGTTAGAAACTCATATTCTGATGTTTTCCAGGTCTTGAGAACTAATAATGTGCTTTTGCTGAAACAAGTATACTGTGTGCAAACACCTCCATTCCTGAGCAGAGCATAGAGTCCAGAATGATGAAAGATCAAAACACACACAAAAAAGGACAGATGATAGCATGTGGGCTAAATTATTGCAAAGGTATCTTTGGATTAGTCACACTGAGTTGCTCAGTTCAGGCAAAGCAGAGCAAAAAAGAAGTATTTTATTCAAAAATTGTTCAAAAACYCTGTAAATACAAATGCTGACTCTGTGTGATGCCGTAATAACACACAGGCAGCCCAGAACAGCAACAATGAATGTAAGAAATCGAAAGTCAAMCCAGACACAACTCTTAAAAGTAAAAATAAAAAGACTGGTATACAGTGCTGAAACCTTAAGGTGAAAGCAAGACGGTCAGGAAATACTGGTAAAWTTTATTACGTCAGAATTAAAGATACTAGGGTTTAAAAAGACCTCTGCAGAGGCTGAAGTATTGACTCAAGCTTTTTACTTAAGTAAAAGTACTTACCGTAAATTATAAAAGCAAAAATAATGCAAAAAAAAAAAAGTCCTTATGGATAAAAGCTTAGAGGCCTATAGGGC
>NW_013953138.1:9617-12247 GCF_001266775.1 Austrofundulus limnaeus
ATAAAATACTTCTAAAGGCAGTAATGACTACACTTTTAGATTTAAATGTTAATGTTGAAAGATTTGGGAAGCATTAGGCCACCTGTTTCAGTCACATACAGTATATCTCTCATACCAGGCTCATCTTTATACCAGGCTACACATGTTTAAAAAAAAAAGCTGAGTCAGGTCCTCTGGATGTTTTTTTTTTCTTTCTTTCTTTTTAAACATTTCATCTATTATCCAAGTGTCTTCTTCAGTCTGAGGTTGAGACTAGGCCACATACATCTGATACGTTCTGCTGGACTGTGACGTGATTTGTGCCATACATGTATGATGGATCACACAAAACAATAGGGTGTCAGGAGGTATATATTTACACTTTTTGTCCAACCACAACTAGATTCACTCTTTCCATGAGGCCCAATTTATGTTGATAGGCCAGATTGGGCCTATCTAGGTAAATTGTACTTTCTACTCAGTTTATTGTGTGGAAATGTAAAGAGTAAAGTATAGATAAAGATAAGGTATTTGTACTTTGTTACTTGATGCCTCTAATAAAAGCTAATTCATTTTGAACTAATATGCAATAGTTTTTTTACAGTTACAAAGCAGCCCCATGTTGTAAGCGTGTATTTAACCTTGGCGTACCTTGTACACATATAATTCGTGGATCTCATCCGACAGCGTGGTCCCATCCTCTCTCATCAGGGGAGTGAAAGCAAACCCAAAAAGTTTCTTCTCCCCTTTGTCTTTAGCTGAAAGGAAGCACATCATAATGTCATCCATCARAGCTACAGATTTTTGGAGTCATATTCTGAGGGCGGGACTCCCACTGGGCTGCAGTGCAGACTCACTGGAYCAGTGTCGGAACTCAAAGCGGAGATGGGACCCTCTGAAACGATCTATGGGAATGGGCAGCTTGACCATCTCGCTCCAGCGAGGGCCGTTGTTGTGATACAGGACGAACGAGCGATACTCAGAGGCATTTGGCTCGCCAGTGCCCAAACTGATGCAGTCCTGTAGAGGAAAAAAAGCATGGGGAGAAGGTTAGGCTCGTTTTTATGCATGCACTGACGACACGATYAGTGATGTGGGTCTGTGTCATACTTTGAGTGTATCCCCGTCGGCGTACAGCACATAGAGCGTGACTTCGATGTTCTTCTGGACACTCTTGCCACCTCTCTCAAACTCCCCGCGCTCCAAGGTCAGGTACAGGTCATTCCGTGTGTCACCTAGGGTCATTAAAAAAAGAGAGAGGAAGTTTATTTAAAAAGCAGCCTCACTAATTTTACACATTCATCACATTCATAGCTTACGTGAAGAAAAGCAATAACGTAATATTGAGCTTCTTACGGCTCCAGAGGGAGCTGAATGAAACTGACATCAGCCAAGTCTTGAAAGCTCATACTGGAAAATGTAATTAAACAGGAACAAACTGCCATAAGGAGAACGTAAAGCTAAATTAGGAAAGCAGAGGACTCTCAATTTTTTTTCCTGGTCGGGTGTTGTTCACAAATRATAATGTCATCCTCTGCTCCACAGATGAACTCTGGGTGGTCAAAATAAATTAGGCATCTTTGTGGATTATGTCACTGTTCCTTTCCATTTAATATGACCCCCGATGAGTTGGGACGCACACACACACACACACACACACACACAGGCCTCAAGACTGCCTCAGCACCTTTTGTGAGGTCAGCTAAGAAATATCAGATCCAACACTGGAGGAAGATTTTACAGTTGTTTGTAAATCAGAATTTAGTTGTGTATATCATGTCATTGTTTTAACAGATGACTCTCTAGACCTGATGATAGGAGGTATTTAATGCCAGGTGAAGATCAGCAAATGAAATGTTTTTCTAAAGAAACAAATCTTATGAACCAGTCTAAATAAACACATACCCTGTAAGACCTCATTTTGTAATAACAGTGTATTATGTAATAATGTAACAAAATCAGGCTTCAAAATGTTATAAACTCGTGCTAAAACCACATTATGTAATAATTGACACAAAATGTAATAAAAGTTTTTAACGCATTGTGTAATAAAGTTATTACATTTTGCGGCAATTTTTACAAAATGTGGTGGTGTAATAATCTGGTGCATAATGTAATAAACAATCAAAAACCAGTATTTTTGTTCATCCTAATCAATATACGTGTAATAACTGTCATGTTGCAAATACTACATAATTAAATCTTTATAACTTTGGTCAATAAACACAGAACTTCTCATTATTTATTTGCATTTTCAGTCCAATTCTTGTGTATATGGATGTATAGAGCAAACTCACAGATTTTTTTCATGTTTTATGGAATTTTTAAAAAACTTATTCTAATTTATTCAACATGTCAGGGCCTGTAGGATGTTAAAAACTATTATTAACATCAAATATCCACTTCCAACCCACTCCATTGCTAGAAACAAGGTCTTCAGCCCTTTTTCCTTCTGATACAGAAGCCGACAGTCTGCCTGTACCCCCCCTCCCCTTCGCTGCTGATGGTCCACCTACCAACCCCACCCCCTGCATGTGATTAATACAGTTTTTTTTTTCTTTTATGAAAATTACAGATTTTAAGGCTCATTATACAGGTAAACGTCTGAAGGGGTTGACATGTATGTACAACTATTAGATATATTTTGAGAG
>NW_013953138.1:13247-14465 GCF_001266775.1 Austrofundulus limnaeus
ACTGTATATCAACAGTCAATCTAATGGCTCGTCACAGCAGGATCAACTACAGCTAGCAAATGAATATAATAATAATAATATACAGATATCTGCTGCTATTTGTACTTTCATACAATCTCAAAGTTTATGGAAATAGTCATGTAATGATAAATTGAAAGCTTGGAAATTTGTGTTTGCATTACATTTTTGGAACGGGAGTCATTTTGAGGTACATAATTCCACTTGACTCATGTTAGCTCTGCTCAATTAAACTCTTTTCCAAATTGAGGTCCCTCAAACAATGTCCTAAATGCTTGTATTTTCCACAGAATTCTTTGTTACTTTGTTACCTTTCATTCCCGTGAGCCATCTGGCCCCTGGTCTCTCCCTCCTCCTCTCCATACCCYTTACAGGGAGGAGGCCTCCTTACCTGGCAGGATGACATCTGGGAAACCCAGCTTGCGTGTGAGCGCCAAGGCCCTGTTGAACACAGCCTGGTTCTCCCGTCTGATGTGCTCCAGCTCTCCTCGCAGCAGCTGCAGAGAAATGATGAGGCCTGGGGGCAGTGGCAATCAGGGAGGTGGGCACATGTGTGAAACGAGTAAAAAAAATAAACAATAAAAGTGATCAAGTGAAGGGGTGTGGAAGTTGCGAGGACAGAGTGAAAATGAAGAATGGTAAGACGCAAACAGAAAAGAAAAAAGATGAGGAACGGACATTAGTCAGAACGTGGGGGAAGAGAAGACAAGACAGGAGAGACATGATCAGAGCCAGAACAGAGWGAAAGAGGGGGAGGGGGGCATTTGTTTTGTGTGGAATAAAACACTGAAACAAAGAAAAGTAAGGCTTTTACAGGAATCCAGTGACAGGTTTTTGTAAAATCTGAGTCATGAGTTTAAACTGTGACAAGTTTGTGAGAAATAAAAAAATTGCTGTTGACTCGACTGTACAAACTCCTCAGAAAATCCTGCGATGATCACTTTCTGTAAGCCAACAATTTGGCATCAAGTTCATTTAATTTTCTCTAAAGGTCTCATTYTCAAAGTGATTGCTAGTGGTGACAAAATTCAGTAGCATTAAAAAAAATCATCTTTCAGAAACACTGTTTAAAAATCCAAGTCCTGCAATACTGTGACAGTTCAGCGGTTGAGAATCATTTCAAAGTAATATCCATCTATGCTACAAATGTAGAAACTGTTGAGTATTTGGCCAACAAGAAAAGCAAAACTAACTAAATGA
>NW_013953138.1:14475-17632 GCF_001266775.1 Austrofundulus limnaeus
GCTTTATATCACGTTATAATGTCATTCCTTCATTTACAACAAACCCGAGTGTTGCTTTGACTCATTCATGCTTGTTTGTGAAATCCTTATCTATTATGGTAGCCATTTTGAGCTGTCTAAACCCTTGTTCACACAAAGCACCACTTATTTACCCAAAGCTCCTCCCTGCAGCTCATTTCCCAGTTGACCACCCGCCCCAGAAAGCACACCCCCCGCACCAATTTCAAAGCTTTTAGATGCAAAATTAAACTTGTTTTTGATCTATACAGCATTTAAAGAACAATTGACAACATTGAAACATACAGTAGTTGACTGTGGTATAGATTTGAAGTTTGTATCTGGAAAAAACACAATACCCCACTTTAAAAAAAATCTCTATAGTTTCAGCATTTTGGYTCATGAGATATCACTCATGAGTTTGTGGTATTTCTTGATTTAGCCATTGCTTTTTTCATTGGTGGGCAGCACTAATCTAAAAATTAATTCCACTAGCCCTAAAATACTAACTCGAATATTTAGGTCACCAAATTCTACAGCGCTAACGCACTGAAAGTTTTAGCAAARGTTCATTCTAAAGCACTAAAATAACCCAGTCAACCCATGAACTTTCTTCAACAGACAACATGAGTCACATATTGTCATGTTGCTCTCTTTTTTTTTCTTTTTTTTTTATGTCATGTTGCTCTCTTAATACTCATCATTGACATTCCACAGCTGTATTTGAGTTCATGTATTGTCAAGTGACACACATYCAACATGTGTGACAGCTTTCACCCTCAGCTGTTAACATTAACATTGATCAATAACATTTATAGACCTCAGTGAGTGCTTATAAATTTAGCGAGCTAATCCACTAATAACTTTTAAAATTAGCAAAAGCCCTAAAGCACTAATCAGGAAATTAGTTCTCCTGTTAGTGCTTTACTGCTTTAGGGGAACTGTGCCCACCACTGGCTTTTTTGTTTTCATGAATATTAAAAGTTATGCTCAAGTGGTAAATTTGACTGTAAACCCTCTGAAACTATGTAATCATTTAATAAAAACTTGTAAATCACTGGAGCTGAATTACACTCTCCTTTATTACAAGAACATTTTGTCTGAATGGGTCCATATTTTTTTTTATAAGTATGTGGTGCTGAAAAAACTAACAATTGGAACCATAAAGATTTTGGGTTTAATCATCAGGTCAGTATTTGTAAATCAATTTAAAATGTGATATTTTGGGCATCAATCTGAAAATGTGCACAAAATAAAACCACAATTATTGCAAATCTAAAAATATGCAGTCTCTCAAGACAACACATTTACCGTAGTTGGTGCTTGGGGCTGAGTACTTGGTGTTGGACTTGCGAATGATGTTCTCGTGTACCTGGTACCACTCGTTCTCATTGTTACATCTGGGTTAAAAAAGAAAAAGAAAAAAAAGAAGAGRTGAGTGGGGCTGTTAACAACAAGCACACATTCTTTTAGGAGCAGATGGAGGGTTCAGGATTGTGCGTACAGGGACCACATGAACAGCATGCGTCCCACAGCCGATTTCCTCCTGGAGAAAAGGTAGCAGCAAGGGGAGCTGCTATCAAGCAGCACATTAGCCCAAATGCACAGCACACTAAGCAGACCTGACAGCCAGCTCTCTACCAGCCTTCTTCATTACTGTGGGCCCAAAGGCTCCTGGGAAAGGCACGAGGAAACGCGCATACTGGAGCGATATAAGAGCCGACAGTTTGGAGGCAGCTCAGCGCTGAATCACTGCTTACTTTTTAAAAAAAGAAGAAGGTCTTGATGTCGACAGAGAAATCCTCTGAAAACATCAGCTTTCTATTCTAAAAKATATTTATTTCATATCGAGTTGTCCTATTATTCTTACACAAGAAACATATAATATAACTAGGTGGCAAGCTGCATAAATGACCTCTGACCCGGAGAGGATGCTGAGAGGGAGAATCCAGCRACAAGGAGACGCTTCGGCTGTTGACTGACAAGAAAATATGCTGAGCTCACTGGGATTTTTGCTTCGTCCTCAACTTTGCTCAATTATCTGAGGGTCATCCCTCTCAATCTCTTTGCCTCTTCCTCCCTGCCCCCCTCCTCCCCTTGCTTGGCTAGGGTACGGAAGCGGCTGTCTGTGGCGAAGCCCAACAGCAGARGCCAGATTCGTAACATGCCAGGTGCCCTATCCTCCAGCTCAGGGTGAGGAGCTGTTGATTTTCCAAGGGACACTTCATTATCATTCAGGTTAAAACACACCGGCATCAACAGAAAGACATCAGGTTGTCATGCACAACAAATTAATAAATAAACAAATCCCAACAATAACACTCCTGCATCACAGCACAGACTCTTCAACTCTTATTTCTCACAGTGCATTTTTTTCTTTAGAGATGTCAATGGGAATAAAAAGAAAATGAACCGTTTTAGCAGGATACTGACGTGTAAACTTTGAGCACAAAGTCCTTCTCTTCCTTGAGGTCTGTGATGGTGTGGAAAACATCGCTCATGGCCAGCACGGCGCAGCCATAAGGCCGTCTGTACTGAACGTGAGGAGGGCCTTTCTTTGAGTCGTTCAGCAGCATGCGACCTGCAAAAAACAGAACGAGCAGAAAACCAGGCTGAGAGGGAAAGGCAAACGTTTTCGGTCGCAGGAAGCTCAGTCCACTCAACTTACCTGTTCTTATGACGTGTGCAACAATGTACAGGTCTCTCTTCAAGTCTTTACTGCTTAGGTCCTATAAAGAAATGTTTTTTATGTGTCACATAATCAGTAAAAAGAATGGAAAATAATATAATTTTTACATCAGAATAAAAAAATGTCTCACCGTAAAGAGAGCACACAGACGATCAACCTTCTCTGGATTCTTTGGTCCTCCATTTTTGTTCAGTTTCACCAGGAACTTCTCACTGCAGTAAAAGAAGTCCATTCACATTTTCAGAGACCATGTCAACCACAAAGTGTCAGGATCTGTTTGTTTGTTTGTAGGCTTTAGTGTTTCGCTATTAGATTAGTTGTGTTTTTGTGTTTTTGAATCAGTTTTTCTGTATTCCTTTGCGCCATCATCTACCTCTCCTCAGTCACTTCCTGCTTCCTCAGCCAGTCTTGCCTCGCCCACCCACACCTGCACCCTGTTTCTTTTAGCGTAGCTGCAGTCACCCCCCCCCC
>NW_013953138.1:17732-27382 GCF_001266775.1 Austrofundulus limnaeus
TGGGGCGAGTGTGTGTGTGTGTGTGTGTGTGTGTGTGTGTGTGTGTGTGCGTGTGTGTGTGTGTGTGTGTCAGCTCGTATATACTGTACATATGTGACCCATTCTAGGCTGCCACATTAGCACTGAGCGTACTTGGCGTACCTGATCTGTTTGGCCTCGCGTGTGTCGTACAGAGAGAAGAAGACGTCTGCATCTTCGCTGATGCTGTTGTAAGTAAAGCTCTTCAGATTGATGAAGAGGTGGTGCGACACAGGGACACGGCAGCCATCGCCATGGCGCTGTCTGAGGCTATCGCCCTGGGAACGAAGAAGAAACTGGCCGCTAACAAGTTGGGTCTTCACGAGTAAGAACAAAAACTCCTGTCGTTCTTTGTGAAGATGTTTATTTAGCAAAACAAATGAGGTGTCAAAGTGAGTGGATGAATAGATGTTAGGGTTTTCTCTTGTGTTGCGAGTAAATGCTACTTATAGTAGCATCAGTATTAATGTTTAAGTGAATAACATGCGTCAACAAATGATGGAAGTCTGATAAGTGGTTTATTGTTGAGCTTTCAAAAGGAGGGCCTGATGCAGACTGTGCTTAAAATATAAAGATCAATGTACTGTAACTTAGTAAACATAAAAATGTCAGGTGAAAAACCACAGCCAAACAACACTTTTCACTCTATTTAGGCCAATGTATGGTAAGTAGTTTATCAATGATTAGAGTGAGTCAAAAGAGTCAGGACACCGTTTCTATTCAGAAACGAAAGAGAAAAAGAAAATAACTGCATGTCGCAGCTAAAAAATGGGTGAGGGGGGCCAATATCTTAGGCTATGTTCAGAACATGGCTGCCATCTTGAAAGCTGCCATATTGGATCAAAGTTCAATTTTGCCAAGGTGAAAGGGGGCCATGTAGCAAAGCAAAGAACACCCGATTTGTCTCAGAAATCGATTGCAGCAAACACAGAATGATATGCTACATGACATGCTACATGACCCCCATTCCCATTGAAAAAAACCTGCCCTTGATCCAATATGGCAGCTTTGAAGACGACGACCACGTTCCAGTCATAGCCTAAAAGACATAGCCTCCCCCATTACTTCCTGGTGTATTCAAACATTTATTTTTCCCTTTTGTTTCTAAAATAAAAGTGTGTCCTGAGACTTTTGACTCGCCATGCATTTTGTTTTATTAAGACGTAAAGAAAATGTGGTCGTCGTATGTGTACGGATGGCACATATTTGTTATCCTAKACACCAAAATAACTGAAAACAAGAACGCATTCTGGTTTTTATAGAGCTAATTGCTGCGATAAAGCACCTGCTGTCTGTCTGTGATGTAAAACAACACCACAGGTGGAAATATTACTTCATAAACTAAACCAAAGTGCAATGGCTTTTCATAGTAATAGTACTCCGAGATCAATGAAACTCCCTGAAAGAATGCACTGGAGCATGTGTGATCCCAGTGTGAACTGGTGTTCCTACTCTGGCAACATGGAGCATGAAACAAACACAAAGGCCACCAACACAAAAAAAAAAATGTGTAAAAGTAATGGCCTTAGTGTTACATGAGATCCCTGACGTATAAAATCCTGATTGGTAGAAAGTGTTTAAAAAAAGAAAGAAGAATGTCCAGTCTAAATTTCAATTTGAACAGGGAGGCGGAGCAAAAAAAAAGTGATGATTTCATAAGCAAAGAGCTTTGAAGTGACTTTACCTGGTTTGTGCTTTGCTGGCCACAGTGTCTGCTGGATACGTGCTAAAAYATGATAATAATAATAAAAAAAAGAAACAGGTAAAAATCTAAAAGAAAACTGTCAGATGAGTCTATCCAGGCTTTACACATCCCACACATCCCTGAAATGATTTACATTATAGCAGGTTCACGAACACAGCTACAGGACCGGTGCTTCGCTCAATTCTTCACATCTTACAAAAGTTCACCTACGTGTGCTGCGGAGAGAGACTACGCTGCTGTTCCTGCAGCGCAATGTCAAGCCCACATGAGGCAGAAACGTGCAGCGTGTGGGAGGGGAGAGGACAAAGCCGGTCTCACCCCTCCACACACACACACACACACACACACACACACACACACACACACACACACACACACACACACACACACACACATACCACTCTCTGCTTGGTGGCCTAAAAGAGCTGCCATACCTGAAGAGGCGCCAAGGCCTCGTGCCCTGCCAAAGACAAGCTCAATTTCATCAATAGATTCAGGAGGATTTTTGGCAGCAAAAAGCCACGCTCTTGTTTCTGCACACAGCATTTAGTGGACAAACATTCAGCGTGTAAAGCTGAGAAACATGGCAGTGGGATAATGGGAGGCTGCAGGGTGGTTGGAGAATGTTTTCATCAGCATATGGAGCTCCAGCTACTGACCAGAGAGGATCTCCCTCCCAGATAATAGTCTGCAGCAGCATTACATTAGATTTCATAACATTTGTGCCGTAATAACATAGTCCTAAAATTGAATCTGCTTCGCTAAGTCTCCTCTCCCTCGCTCTCTACCTCCCTGTGTTWGTGTTTAGGCTTGGAAGTCCCACATCGCTACAACCAAAATACATTTGATACATTACTTATTTATAGGAACATGCCTCTAGACTGGCTCGTGGTTTAAAGTAAGAAAGATTTAAATATGTAAGTTTTATGTAGAAAAAATATATATATTTTTGCTTGTACTTTCTCATAGCTCCACCCGGGGCTGTCACTTTACATTATGTTTGCATTGCTAGTTAACAATCACAGTTGCAAGAGGCACATGCAGAAAGCAAAGGGACACTCTGAATGTGTCGGAAAGGACAACATAAATAAAAACAAGTCCCATGATGCAACTCTAACAGCTTTTCTTCTCTCTCTCTCTCTCTCTTCATCTCAACACCTTCTTATAGATGATTTTATAATTGGTACATTCACACGTCCCAAAAACATCCAACACATTCCTATATGAAAATGACAGCAGTGAAAAAGCAACAAATAATAATAACAGTAGACAAAAGATCATAATGTTCCTGTCGGTTAGTCTTGCCCACACTTAATGCTCATGTTATCAACCAAACAATGTGGTTTTGTGTTAAAAGCTTATTCCACTTAAACACACAAAAGCTGAACTAGAATAGCTTTGAGATGGTTTTGACTGACATACCAGTTTGTACAGCTCCGACACGCTGATCTGATCTGGATCCACCATTTCAAACTCTTTTCTGGGAACAAGGTCCAGGCCGAGGTGCCTGGAGAAGGAAGGATGACGAGAAAGGACAAAAACAAGAAGGAGAAAAACTCATTAAAGCTGACAGATATATATTCTTTGTGATATCAGTCAGTTCTGGCCACTTCACATATCTGACCTACAAATAGCCCTKTTGTTTTAGAAACAAGGCAGATGAAAAACCTTTGCTTAGACTGACTGTAAAGTGAGTCAATAAATTTAAATGCAGCTTTATTTAAACACAAAAAACAGCTGTTCTTGGTCTGCCAAGTTCCATTCACCATCACCCTCTAAAGCTCACTAATAAACCCAAACAGAAATCAAAGACTTAACACAACTGTTTGGGTTTTATGCCGCAGTGACTTCCTACAGTGTCCATTGGTTGCCTTGGCAACCACTCAGGGCTYAAATACAGCAGACAGTCGTGTTGCATCCCAAACACTGGATCTTAACAAAAATATCAGGGATTGCTTTAGTTTCTTCAACATTAGTTAACAGTCAYATAGGAGTAATAGCTATTTAAATTCATGAATATTTGCAAGACATACCATACATAACATGTATTCTGAATCAGTTTGCATCAAAACTATGTGAAGTTTTTTGTTGTACTGCTGTCAGATAATAAAACATCAGAAATAAACATTTTTAATCGCTTCATTTTATCCTGCAAACAAATTTCCATTTGTTTCATTCTAAAGGAAATAATCTGGGATTTTGCAGTTCAACAAGGACTTACTGACTATTACTCAGCACGTTTATCTTATGGAGAGTAAGAAGGCTGCAGGAGTAAAAACAGCAGCACTAAAATGCATCGTGGTGTCTTGAGTCTCAGGTTSAAGTTACAGAAACCACAAATCAGATTCCAGCCATTCTCAGGCCCTCGTTCTCTGCAGGCTTTAACRATCAGCTAATTGTGCTGCTTTACAGGCTTTGTGGCTTCATAGTTTATTCAATCACAAARGTTAATCAAATGAGTGATTCAAAGACGTGCACGTAATCATGTACTCAGTCTTCTTTCAAATGACAAAGCCTCTCTTCAGCTGAGCTGATATCTGTATTCCTTGTGCAGAGGCCTGACACGTCTCAGCTGGAGTTGGCACCAAGAAGAAGAAGATGATTTTAAAACTTCCTCCAGGCAG
Source organism: Austrofundulus limnaeus (assembly GCF_001266775.1). NCBI lineage: Eukaryota > Metazoa > Chordata > Actinopteri > Cyprinodontiformes > Rivulidae > Austrofundulus > Austrofundulus limnaeus. The sequence goes on from NW_013953138.1 coordinate 22,080, forward strand.
ATTTGCATCGACTGTAAGCAGCCTCAGCTTCCTGACTCACTCATCTTCTAAATGACCACAAAATTCCTTTCTGGAGATGCTGTTGCACGCCCACTCACCCTGCGCCGTGAAGCTCTTTAGTGCCAATAAATAAATAAATAAATAAATAAATAAATAAATAAATAAATAAATGTCTTCTTTAGTGGCCAACAATTAGGAAGAAAATGTTTATGGGGCAGTTGTCTTTCACTTTGCAGCTTGGTGGATGTAATAGACTCATTACGTTGCTACTCACTCATTGCCCCAGTCGAGGCGAACGGTGATGTGCCGCTTGATCTCGCGAGTCTGGTCCTGAGAGAGGTGGCCTTGGATTAGCTGCCGGCGCAGGTCGATGAGCTCATTCATCACATGACGAAGCTTGTGGAACAGATCCACCTTGTGTTTCTAAGTAGCCAAAAAATACTCTGATGAGACATCTCCTTTCATCGTTTATACTAATATACATGTGAAATTATTAACAAGATTAAAGGGTGGGGTGTTATGTAAAACCGACTTCTTAGCTTTATATCACGTTATATTGTCATCCCCTCATCAAAAACATACCCAGAGTGTTGCTTTGTCTCATTCATGCATGTTTAAGAAATCCATGAATCTCCTGTGGAGCCATGTGGAGCTGCCTAAACGCCTGCTGGTACAAAGCTCCGCCTATTTACACAAAGCTCCGCCCTGGAGCTCAGTCTGCAGCCGAGCTCCCGCCCCACAGAGCACCCCTCCAGTGAAGCATTGTTATAAATACGTGCTGAAGTGGAAGTGTCAGAAATGGAAAGAGATTCTCAAAGAGACACAGGCCAATTTCAAGGTGTTTGAATAGACTATGATGCAAAATCAAATTTCATTTTGATATATACAGCTTTTTCATAACAACTGAATGTAACATATTTAGATAAAGAATTGAACTAGGTGCCTGGTAAATACATAAAACCAACCCCCTCCACACACACACACACACACACACACACACACACACACACACACACACCTTAAAACAACAAACAGAACAAAGCTAACTGGTTGTGCCACACTTTGACTAGAACATCCCAAATGAACATCAATCAGAGCCACATTATTTCTGTCATGAATATAAATAAATGTCTATACTCAAGTTACTTTGTTGATTCAGCTAGAGACAATGATATAATGGTCCTATTAAGAGAGTTTTTAACCCTCTGACAGCCCAGACAATCCATGTGTTGCAGCAGATTTACAGATTTACCATTGCTTCTGTCAAAGAAAGCATTTAACTAACAAGTCTTCATAATAATAATAATAATAAAAATAAATACCAGCGTCATCGTTTATAAACCGAGGATAATAATTTCAATTTAATCCTGCTTTTATTTATTAAATTTTTCTAATGGTGTGACAAGCCCACATTAAGCGCCCAGGTTTGTTTACATAAATGGAAAAAAAATAATGCACCACAATGGACATGTAGGTTTAATGAGGATAAACACTGCGTGTTTTTAAAAGCCTGGTYGCTGCTGGAAACAAAAGAGTTTTGTCAGAGCTGATGAGTCCTTTCGGACCTCGTTTCTGCAGGGCTAATTATGCACACTGTAACAAACACGCAGCTCCGCTTTGGCCGTTGCTCCCTGATGTAGCGCCACGAAAAATGCAACGGGCTACAGCAAAGTGAAACATACGAAATACCCAGCCAGCGCTGCATCCTATTATTATGGATGATACTGTGGAAACATGGCCCACTCCACATGGGGGGCGGGGGGGGGAGGATGAGGACAAAACCAGCACTGTTAAATCAAGGCTTCACATTAGTCGAGCCTCAGTGGAAGTTACATCATCCCACCGATGCCCAGAGCCGCTTATAGTCACTCAAAGCAGTCCTCAGTAAGAAAAAAAAGGTTATGTAAAAACTCACAGCCAACATTTAGCCACTTAGTTTCAAACTCTAAACCCCACCAACCACATCTGCCGGCCCCCTCAAGACTTAGCAAGATTAAAGGTGCTTTAAATTTTCAGTAATCACTTTTTCCTGAGCATGTAAAAGCTGACTGAAGGTGGTGGATCTTGAGYCGATGCTGAAGCTACGAGAGGCGTGCCAAGATGAGTCAACGGCTGAGTGACACGACAAGGCTACAGTAGGCCATTCTGTGCGTCCAGCCACCATTTCTGCTGCTTCTCAGATGCAGCAGTATAGAAAACAARACTGTGAGAATCATGAGAGAACTCTCACTCTAGGTTTTGGACCTTATTTCAGATTAATCGTTTCTTAGAGCCAAACTAGTTTTTTTATTTTTGTTTTGTTTTTCGATGTGTTGTATCATGTAAGAAAAAAAGAAAAAAAGCCTCTTCCAGCAAATGAAACAACAATGAGTACAATTTATTCGCAAACACTGCTGTTCTTTTGGATTCCTCTGTAACATTAGATCCACCCTCATATTTATTGCTTTGTGTTTTGTTTTGAGCAGAGTGAGAGGTGCTGTAACACACAGCTACCGACCACGTAGAGCTGCTTCCACAGGACGCCCCATTCCTGCAGTGTGGAGGTGGTCTCTGTGATGATAGGGTCCTCCAGGGGCACCACTGTCTCACACAACCTGGTGTGGGAAAAAAAGAGAACAAATGTGGGATCAATCTTCAGAGAATCGATGATATTAATGTCTGATAGACAACCATTAAAACAAATCAGTAAAATGTGTGCCTCAGCTTTAAACAAAAAGCAAAACAATCTGTTAGAGGTCAGTGTATGTGCTGGGATTACTCTCAGCTACTACCACACCAAACCATAGTCTAACATCTGGACTGAATTATAGCTAARTTTGAGTTTGCTAAGCTCAGTTAGCTGTGGCAGCCATCTGGAACTGGGTTTACTCCAGAAGTGAATCAGCTGTGAATATCCATCCAGTGATTACATCCAGAGAGTTCCATTCAAATCCATCACCTATTAAATGAGATATTTTGCTAACAGACAGACACAGTTGACTACAAAAATTACTTTAGGCTGTTTGAGTCTTAAGGAGTGTTCAGTTTTATTTCAATAGGTAAAAAGTGGGAAAATCGGTCTAAAATGCTAACCTTGTGGTCTAACAATCAAATCAAAGCTGCCTGTCATTAAACAGTGGTGGATGTCTTCATGTCTAATTGTTCCTGTCTTACAATGCTGTTATTGGCTGTGTCCAAGTTCAGGTGCTGCGTCCCTTCGAGGGACACAGCCTACCCAATCTAGGTGGGCTGAGTCCTTGGTTAACTGCAAAACCAGGAAAAATTCAAATGGTTGCCAGTTTGGATGGTCTAGTCTCCTGCTTTATTCCCGCCCCCTTACCCCAGCATATGTGACAATACTAAACAGAAGCAAAAATATATCGAAAGTAGCAAAATGTTAATATAGCAGTGTTGTTATTATTATAAAATAGCAAAATTAGCTTGAAAGCAGTAATTGGGGGAAAAAAAGCATGTCTGTGCAAATGACAAAAACATTAACACAACTGGTTGAAACTTGATAGGATAACTGGATAGGCTGGGCAGAGAAGCATACACCGGACCTGCCCCCTCAAGTTGTAGAAAAAGGAGMWTGCATTTGTGGGCTGCAWTTGGAGGGMTRTTTGAATTTGGACAGCTTCCYGAGCGGCGCAGTGATGTAAGCAGCTGACAAATTCGGCCTTCGAAAGATGCAGCCCTGGAATTTGGACCCAGTCATTTAGTACGACTCGGCTCTCTGTGAAAAATCGGTGATAATCAGGGCCGTAGTGYTTGCTTGTTAGGCTGATCGTTCTCTTTTGCATATGAACAATCAGTTTCATGTATCACCGGTAAACTGGTTGATCCACTATGTGAAGGTACTGCTTATAAGGCTGAGTTTACCTGTAACTCCTCAAACTGAAGAAAAGAGATGAAACGTTTCAACAAAGTAAAACTTATCCAGAAGACCGACTCAACTTTTTCTACCTTTTCTTTTTCTTTTATTATGTAAAAAGTCTCATTTTTAAAGGACGACCAGCTCTACTTCCTGTTTCATGGCTGCCAGGACTAAGTTAAACTGCATAATTTTTTTAATAATCTCCCCAACAATCAAGAACCTCCTTGTGTAAACCCACATCAACGCACACGACTGCTTTGAGAAAACATTTAAAGAGCAATGTAAAGTGTTTTGGCCCCAGTTGGRGGAGCTCCCATGTAAAATGAGACCACACGTCCTTCCTGTGTGTCCGCTCTCATCGAGAAACATAAAAGCAAAGGTTAGATCCCTTGTGGTGCTTTGCACTTTGCTCACAAAGCTCCTGAGTGTGCCGCAGAGACTCAAATGTAAGACCGTATACTGTTTGTGGAACAAGGCAATCTCCATCTGTAACACAGTGAGGGTGGCTGATCGTCTGGGGACARGGAATGCTTCGGGAGAACAACACAGATGCAGTAGGTGTGTCACCTCATTAACTCCATGACACAACAAAGCAGATTTCCTAAAGTGCATCTCCCGCAGCGAGGAAGTTTAATAATGTTGATTTGAAAGCCCACGCTTTTAATTGTTTTGGTGAAAAGTCTCGCTTCGCGGCTGCTCGGCTGAAGGATTTTGTTCAAACTTCCGAATTCACGTTGAGCCGCAGCTCTTCTAGTCTGCAGTTGCATTAAGCAGACAAAAAAAAGCTCCTGGTGTCTGTCGTCGTGTTCACCTTTATTCTGGTCTGTGCAGTCATYACCGGCTAAGAAGACTGCAGCGTGCGCATGCACACCGGCAGCTGTCGGGTGCTAATTCTCTTAAGATTAGACAGCTAATGAAGGAGGGATGCACACACTCTGACACTGATAAGTTGATGAATTTGTAACACACATCATATACATATAAGGCTAATGAGTCAAAAAAGTAAAAAAAAATTCATAATATCCTCCCATCATCCTGCAATAGATTTAAATAATAAAGAGAGAGCATTCCTTAAAGGAATATAATAATCCTGACACATTTCATGCCAAAATATGAAACAAAAATCATCTTTCTATGCTSGTAAATCTCATATAATCAGTCAGCACTTCGAGAATGTGTTGGGGATGACCTTCAGCTTCTGATACCTGGATAATTACATGCTTGACCATTTTTCCTGGCAGAATGAAACAAATGTGATAAGGTGGGGTTATATAAATAAAACTGTTCATACAAAATYGGATTTGCTTCCTTGAATGACCGAAAACAACTTTTTAAATGTATGCTTCCTCTTGTAATAACAAAGTCTCAAGAATGCTTAGCAGATAATGTTTTTTTGCGTGTGTGTGTGTGTGTGTGTGTGTGTGTGTGTGTGTGTGTGTGTGTGTGTGTG
>NW_013953138.1:27482-36509 GCF_001266775.1 Austrofundulus limnaeus
TGTGTGTGTGTGTGTGTGTGTGTGTGTGTGTGTGTGTGTGTGTGTTAATTGTTTCTTTACTTTTTAAAATTCATGGCTTCAAATAACAGCATTTGTAATGGTGTGCCAGATGAATCCAAATACCTACAAATATAATTCATCATTTTAAAAAGCRAAAGTAAAAATTAATGCAAAGTATTTTCTTGTAGAATGAAATGCTTCAAAAAAGCCTAAATTCTTCTCTGAACCCTCTGAATCCATTTTTTTCTGAACATAGTAGTTGAAGATTTTGCTTATAACCAGTGATAATAAAGGGATCATTTTAACATCACGAACAACCCAAGCAGCTTAAAGCTTCATTCAGCTTTATTCTCTAAGTCAGATAAAACATATATTTCTAGAAGTTGGAACATTATTAACRGCTCAATGAAAAAATTCCAGCTTTCCCATACCCACACACGCACAGATCAGTCTGACAGATACTAACTCAGTAARGATCTGTATAATGTTGTGGCAGCTGGACATCTGTGCAATAATACTGTAATTCATTTATTATCAAAAGGCAATATCTTTTTARGTGGAAAATTCTTTATTTGCATGGCTTATGAAGTAAACAGTAACTTAAAATTGTGACACAGTACAACCATTCTACAGTGGGGTGCAAAAGTTTGGGCAACCTTGTTAATTTTCCTGATTTTTCTTTTTAAATCATTGATTGTTTGGATTAAAAAATCAGTTAAATATAGCATATAGGGGACAAACAGTGATATTTGTGAAGTGAAATGAAGTTTAAAAGATTTACAGAAAGTGTGCAATAATTGGTTAAACAAAATTAGGCAGGTGCATAAATTTGGGCACTGTTGTCATTTTATTTATTTCAAATCCTTTAGAACTAATTATTGGAACTTAAATTTGGTTTGGTAAATTCAATGACCCTTGATCTCCATACACAGGTGACTCCAACTATGAGAAAGGGCATTTAAGGGAGGCAATTTTAAGTTTTTCTCCTCTTTGTATCTTCTCTGAAGAGTGGCAGCATGGGAGTCTCAAAATAACTTTCAAATGAGCTGAAAACAAAGATTGTTCACCGTCATGGTTTAGAGGAAGGATACAGAAAGCTGTCTTAGAGATTTCAGCTTTCAGTCTCCGCTGTGAGAAACATTGTGAGAAAATGGAGGACCACAGGCACAGTTCAAGTCAAGGCTCCAAGTGGCAGACCAAGACAAATCTCCAATAAACAGAAGTGAAGGATGTTGAGAACAGTCAGAGTCAACTCACAGACCAGCACCAAAGACCTACAACATCATCTTGCTGCTGATGGAGTCACTGTGCATCGTTCAACTATTCAGCACACTTTACACAAGGAGATGCTGTATYGGAGAGTGATGCAGAGGAAGACTTTTCTCTGCCCACATCACAAACAGAGCTGCTTGAGGTATGCTAAAGCACATTTGGACAAGCCAGCTTCATTTTGGAATAAGGTGCTGTGGACTGATAAAACTAAAATAGAGTTATTTGGGCAGAACAAGGTCCGTTATGCATGGAGGAAAAAGAACACAGCACTCCAAGAAAAACACCTGCTACCTACAGTGAAATTTGGGAGTGGTTCCATCATGCTGTGGGGCTGTGTGGCCAGTACAGGGACTGGGAATCTTGTTAAAGTTGAGGGACTCATGGATTCCACTCAATATCAGCAGATTCTGGAGACCAATGTCCAGGAATCAGTGACAAAGCTGAAGCTGCTGAAGCCGGGGCTGCATCTTCCAACAAGACAACCACCCTAAACACTGCTCAAAATCTACTAAGGCATTCATGCAGAGGAACAAGTACAACGTTCTGGAATGTCCATCTCAGTCCCCAGACCTGAATATTATTGAAAAACTGTGGTGTCACTTAAAGAGAGCTGTCCATTCTCAGAAACCATCAAACCTGAATGAACTAGAGATGTTTTGTAAAGAAGAGTGGTCCAAAATACCTTCAGCCACAGTCCAGACTCTCGTRGAAAGCTATAGGAAGTGTTTAGAGGCTGTTATTTCTGTGAAAGGAGGATCTACTAAATATTGAGTTAAAGGTTTGTTTTTTTGGTGCCCAAATTTATGCACCTGCCTAATTTTGTTTAACCAATTATTGCACACTTTCTGTAAATCATATAAACTTCATTTCACTTCTCAAATATCACTGTGTTTGTCCCCTATATGATTTACTGATTTTTTTTATCCAATCAATGATTCATAAAGATAAATCAGGAAATTGCTGCCCAAACTTTCACACCCCACTGTATTTGCCAAGGGTCTTAAGTATGTCATGAGTCTTTCAGATTTGAAAATAAAGAATTTCACAAAAGAAAATAAAAAAACTGTTTCCATTACATCTTAGGTGTGCTTCTGTTTTCTTACACATTGCACCTACTAAAAACTCAAAAAGCCTGACACTAACACCTAAGTTTTCGCTTGTTTAAAGCATTCATCATTATATCAACTTATATCTGCAGAAAATAATGATTTTTAGACAATAGATCAGCTGTGGTTCGTAAAAGTGGTTCACAACTGCAAACAATTCAATGGTTTTGCCTGAAAATGCTTTAATATCAAGTCATTGGATGATAAAGTGAAATATTGAGTGACAGAATATGACAATGCTGCTGTTAGCATGCTGAGAATGTTAGCATGCTTCCTCAAAAAGACATTCTGTAAAATGGCTAACTTTCACATTTTTCTACTCAAAAAAAGTTATTCAGAAAAAATATAWAGTTTTTTTAATTAGCTCTAAATTTGGTTTCAACAGTCAAGATGCAGCTATTTTCAAGATATTTTACAACAAAAATGAAACAATCACAATCAAGCAATCACTCCACACCAAGGGGAATGAAAACTTCACTTTCAGTGTGTAATGTTGAAACAGCAAAACATCCCAGAGCTGTCAGCACTTTTAGCCAGTTTTTGCTAAASGCTAACTCCTGAAATAGATAACATCTTCTGTTTCATTTCAAGTGGGTCAAAGGAAATGTGAAAATGTGAGACATTGTGAGGGTGAGTCAAAAGACTCAGGACACCCCTTTGTTTCAGAAAGGAAAGGGGAAATGAAATACCTAAATACCCCAGCAAATAATGGATGAGGGGCCCCAACATTAAGGCTACAGCCGGAACATGGCCACCATATTGAAAGTTGCCACAGTGGATCAAGTTTTTCCAGTGGGAAGGTGGTCATGTAGCATGTCAAAATAGAGCAGAATTGTCTCGGAAATCGATTGCTGCAGTCGGATTTGGAATCTCTCTTGTGGTTCAAAGTGTATCAACACAGAATGTTGCAACAATGACTGGGAACGTTGCCTGTGCGGTGCACAACTTTCTGACGTGTTCAATGTGCTGTTCCTCCTGAACACAGACAAACCTAGTTCTGAACTTTCCGTGCTGACAGAACCTCTCACCCATTACCCAATTCTTCCTTTTGTTTCTAAAAATAAAAGGGTGTCCAGATACTTTTGACTCGCCCTGTAGAACCCATGAAATGTTTTCTGTGCCACTTGCTGCTACAGAAGCCACAGCATGATCACTCCGCCCTCGTGCACAACCATTGGAGAGGGGTTTTTGTAAYAAATAATAATAAACTGAAGATAAGTCTGCATGAAACATTGTTGCAGGCATCAGCTATTTAAAACTGAAGACCTGCTGTTGAGGTTTTATCGCTGCATTTACACTTATGTCAGTGCACGTGTTTAATTGAAACAACTTACCCTCTGTTTGTCACTGTGGACTTCTTCAAGTGGATATAGCTGATTGGGAAAATCCCCTGCAGACGGAGGACAGAGCAGAGACAGAAAGACAGCTTTACATTCATTCTCCTGCACCACATGCCCAAAATGTAAAATACAACACACAACAAAAATATGCTGGGAGAACACAAAGTCACAATTCCCTCATATTTTATGAGTGTCTATATTTTCTCTGTATAAGAAAATCACAGAGGATAAAAAAATGCTGTTTTCAAAAACAGGAGGCAGAGCGAAGTGCGAGACTCCGACAGTGGCGCTAACGGCCTGAGAGGCTGAACGCTACCAGCTGCACTCTCACTGTTCATCTTTTTTAATCCTAATGTGCCAGATGCAAAGAAATGGCCAAAGTGAGCACGACTGATTCTCCCGGTGCTGAAAGAGTACGGGGGCGAAGGAATGTGGGCAGAGTACATAACAAAATGGAGGGGTGTTGGTAAGAACCGTAAATAGCTGATGAGAGTAGAGGACAGCATGTGGCTGTGAACACCTACATTTTACCAAAGACTTGACAGCTTTAATGCTTTCTTTAAAACAATCCTGCTGCATCACAAAACCCTCCAACCGCTGACATTTTCAATACAGAGTAGGTGTATTATATACTGTGCAAACATATAGGATGTGACTAAATCCATTTAAACGGGTTGTAAAAAAAGATGTGTGATCGCTGACATAATATTGACATCTGTCAGCAGTGATGGTTGTGTTTGTGAAGACGAGTTACAATAAACAGGCATGAAAACATCAGAATTCACTCTGCTTTGCCTCTGAACTTCCTTTTTGTCCCATCAAAATTACGGCAACGCTAAAGTTGCTGCTGCAAATAAAAGAAATGTCTGAAATGAGATTTTTTTTCCCTCTCACTCTCTCCTGAACAGATTGTTTTCACAGTTTTCAAAATAAAAGGTGCACCATTTGCAAGGTGGCAGAATATTTAAATACGAACAGAGCAACATGTGATGCACATATTTGTATGAAAATATAGAAAACGTAAAAAAAATAAAAAAATAAATTCTAATGGGGCTCCATGCTCTTCCAAAGCAGATATGTGTTGGAAACCTTACTGAATCTATATACGTATTGTGCAATACTTTAGTTAAAAATAGTCCTGATAATGATGTCTAACAAGTTGGTCTGCTCAACAACAGCCTACAACAGATCCTACAGGATCTTTAAATTTATTTTTTCATTTAATAAAATGACACAAGTAAATAGAGCCACATGTCCCTTTTAAGTTACAACATATTTTAAAATAAGTTTGAAACTAAATAAAAAATAAATACTTTTGGTCATTTAAAAATGTTTTTAATCTCTGCTTACTGATGACAAAGGCTTTTATTTTTTTATCCAAACTTGCTTTTTTTTAACTTGTTGCTTTTTTTTCTTTATAAGCAAGTTATTTTATGTTGACTGAAAAAGCAACAGAAAACAATTCAAATGGAAACAAATGATGACAGATAATTATAATTTTATGATAAAGAGGGCATTGGTGAATTAAAATCTGAAAGATGGAGGACGCATCAACCAGAGGCAGAATGTGTCAAGAGCATTATTGTATCTAGAAAAGAAAACCATCCTGATATCAAAGCATCTGGTTTTCATACAATCACCTTTAGACATTTAGTTCAAGATACTTTCTATTTTTGTTCAATCAAAGCTCTGTTCTGAAAGTTCACCAGTCATTAGGTCTTTGTTGTACAGGAAGTTATTTCTGGGCTGCACATCCCTCACATCACAATTTTATTCACAAAAATACAACAAACTCTTTGAGAAAAAAAAGGCTTCAGGTTGTGTTCACACTTTACTGAAGGAAGCAAGTTTTGCAAATGTGGTGATGATGAAAATTTACTTTATAAATTTTAAGGTTGACTTTAAATTTTCACATGTTTTATTTTTAGAGCATCTCAAAAAAAAACACTTTTGTAAAACACAGACATAAATACAACAAATTTGTTTTTGGCAATTTGATTTTGGGGTTAGAAAACAAAATATGAGCACATTATTGTAGGTCTCAACAGCATTTGGTGGTAATTACCTTAACAGATGGTTTCTTGGTGGAAAAGCCTCTGTACCAACCTGTGAAAAGAGGAACCAGGAGAAAATTTCACCCTCCCAAAAACATAAGAGTGTAAGCAGCTAGCGATCAGTTAGCTAGGCCACATAATTGARGGAATTAGTGTTTCTGAAAGGCTGTTTCTAACAATGGTGTATAGTTACTAAGTGCATTTACTTACCAAGTCTTTTTTATTATTATTGTAACTTTTACTTTTATTTTGTTACATTCAAAACATAAAAAATGTACTTTTACTTTTTTACTTTAATTTTTTWAAAACAAATATGGCATAAGAGGTCCAGTACTACAGTGGGTAGCAAGTTATTTAACTAATAGGAAACAGTTTGTACAAATTAACGATGTAAGATCTGAACTTTGTAATATTTTATGTGGCGTTCCACAAGGTTCTGTACTGAGACCAAAGTTGTTTCTTCTACTGTATATAATGACTTGGTAAATGTGTTGGGGTTGCTTAGATGTGTTTTATTTGTAGACGACAGTACTTTTTTGCCTGGGTAAGAACATAGAACAGATGTTGGAAATGATGGAAACAGAATTTGTAAAAGTACAAAATTGGTTTAATCATAAGTTGTCATTAAATTTGGAMAAAACAAATTACAACTGATGCTCCATTTAYAGCACYAYTTACTGTTTGAGGYGTTGAATTTTTATTTTTGTTTTATTTGGTTTATTATTGTTTGAAATTAATATATTTTTGTTGTAAATAGGAGCAGATATCATAAGATTTTTTTTCTTCTTCTGTTGCCTTTCATTTTATTTGATTTGCATCGCTTTGTTGTATGTAATGTGTTTTGTTTTGCTTGTTTTTTAAATTAAATGAATAAATACTCAATAATAAAAAATTAACACCTAGTAGTTACACGCTACAAATTTAAATATGACCAAACTCATCATGAAAAGAGTTGATTGTGCACTCTAAAAATGAGGTGTTGAATTTACTTAACCAAGTTATGTCAACTGATTTCACTAAACTGAGTAGAGTACATGTAAAGCAATTTACTCAACTTGATTTAGTGGAACCAGTTCAGTTAAGTAAATTCAACACCTCATTTCTTAAAGTGTGTAAGTACTTTTACTCCCAGCCACCCCAATTATTGTGAGCAGTTTTACCAAAGTCATTTACTTGGTTATTTATTGTCAGTATTTTATAGATCTCTGGTATCTACACTTTTTTACAAGTTCTGGGTAAAATACAATATATTATGTTTATATAGTTAAAATGTTTGCAGTTGTAGTGACATGAGACACCAGCTTSGCTGAGACTTTTTCTTTTACAATAATTTACTTGATATTTCTAAAGCAAGGATGACCAAGTTTGGTGAATTTTAGCCTTTCTATTATTCTTAAAAGTTACAGCTTTTTTGTAAACTAAAATTGTAACGGACAAAGAGCATTTCTAAGTCCCCCGCCTCTGCGATGGGGGACAAAAAAGGAGTAAAAGGGGAATAAAGTTGGTTTTGCACTGAAGCTTTAACATCTTGTGTATGCCTTCATACGAAGTATTACAGAAATCAATACTGGTCGAGAAAAAAAACAAATCTGTAAATTCAAAAATATTTTTGTCGTGAATCTTGTGCTTGGCTTCGTTGATGTATCCTGTTGGTGTAAATACCAGCAGGGAATAGTTCTCTCTGACCAATCAGAAATGTGCACAATAAAATACCTGCTTGCTTGGAACCTCAGCTAATGAAATCTGGCACATAATGCTGAGATWTGTGCTAAGAAATAAACAAATTACAGCTAAAATTAACTGCTGTTCAGAATATTCTGCCTCTGTATCTTCTTAGATTTGTTCTGAGCAAAAGAAAAAAAGCAATTTCTTTTTAGCAGATGTTTGGTTGTTGAATTGCAAACATTTTAATGATTTTTTTCTCAACAGTTTACCTTTAAAGCAATCACTGAGTCATTGGTGTGCAGAAGAATTTAAATTTGTCACATTGTGAGTCAAATATTTTGACACATAATCCAGTTTATGTAACCTGTAGATATTTAGGTGTTCTCATTTTCTTTTTTAATATTTATTTATTTATTTATTTATTTTGTTGTTTTTTTACCTTCACATTTCTCCAGAATCTGTACCGTTTCCCCCATCTCCAGGACCAGCGCCTGACATATTGGTGACCGAAAGTTGCAGGTCACTGTGTGGAAACAAAAGAACAGGAACAAGAAAATAAATGTATGAACAGACATAAAATTACTATATAACATCTATACATCTATATGTCCTGAAAAATCCCACTGCAGTCACATAGTAAATACAAATGTGAACAACCTGGCAGTGTACTGGAAACATTTTCAATKAGTTTGATGTCTGAAGTGGTTTGAACCTCTTTTATTTGCAGCCTGAACACATCAACATAACTCTACACACACAGCAGCATTATTACCTGGAAGTCTCAAGTTTTAAAGAAAATCACCTTCAGCTGCTCCTAAATAAAGATAATTAAAGAACCATGCATGAAAATATTTTGAAGAGACAGCTTTTTTTCTTTAAGTGTTACTGAACTGTTTCCTTCTCGTTTACAATATATATATATATATATATATATATACATATATATATATATATGTTGTCTAAATTTTATTATTCAGAACACTTCTTATTATTCCAAATTTAACGTTTGTTTATGATTGCTTTTAGCCATGACTGTTGTCACTGTATAGTAAAATATGTTTTATCAAGCACAGGAGAACAATATGAACAATGTTATGTCATCTTATATTGACTTAAATATACAAAACATCACAGTGAAGARGAATCAAGAGCTGACAACCACAGAGAACCATTTTTGGTTAAGTTTTACGAGCTTCACAAGAAACTCTTGGAGAGAGCACCGCTCCAGACATAGGCAGAAGTTTTAAGTAACAAAGTACAAATACTTAGTTACTTTTTAGCCGTATAAGACATAATCAGGTCACACTTCAGCAAAAACATAACAATCGTATGTAGTTGAGTATGAAGATGATCATGGCAGACATATACTGTAGATATATATATATATATAGATATAGATTTGGATATAGATATAGATATGTCTGAAACAGGCAGACAGTAATTTGTCCCAAATTTGTTTAACATTAACATTTTTGTATGACATTATGGTCATTACGGGTTTAGAACAAGGCTTTTTTGGGTAGGTGGGGTTGTGCACTATAAACCCCTGTGGCACTGTCTTTATTCCAGGGGCGGTTCAAGGGGCGGGGC
>NW_013953138.1:36519-37698 GCF_001266775.1 Austrofundulus limnaeus
ACCCACCCCGGTCACCCACATGTTGAAGTGCAAACATGCAGGGAACGACATCCAGTGCAGTCCCTGTCGCAGCAGCCGCAGCTTCCCACCCCCGCCCGCCTCCTCCTGACCACAGGTAGACTCCAGCTCCACTCCAGCCTACACCTGTTGTCGGAGGGACGCGGCCACGACGCCCCCTGGTGGTTTGAGCACGAATTTTTCCACCACATACTGTAAGAAGAAGGGGGGAAAGGCTAAATCCTGACGCATATATAAAAAAAAAGGAGAACGTTTTAATGCAGGAATAGGTTAAAGAGTGGGGTTGAACGCTTTGAAGCTGTCCTGGTGGTATCTTTAAGGCGGCGGGCTATATCATCCCACGCAACTTCCCCCTTTTTTCTCCTCCTCATGCAATCACCGCCGTCTATATCAGCCATTATAAGTGTATGCATTTCTCATTGGATCTAATGGGAGGTGGAGGGGGGGTGAGCTGCATATAGAAAAATATCCCAATTTTTCGTCGTCAGACGGCAAAGATAAAATAAATAAATAAATAAATAAATAAATAAATAAATAAAAACCTAGTCGTTGTTGATCTCGTTTTTAGGAATACAAGCCGAGAAAAGAAAAGGAACTCACCAACTCCGATTTTCTCCTCTTCTGTGGGTATCCACATATTTGGTTATTTTCCCTCCGGCACAGCGAGCCACATTATGTCGTTATTGTTGAGCTGCTAGAGAGAAGAAGGGGGAAAAATGGAGCTGAGGGCTTTTTCTTCATGTGTTTCTCCATGATGATGCTCCGACCGGAATCAGCATCCTGACGMTTGTGCAGGAAAAAGGAACAGAGAGGAGATGGTGGTGGTGGTGGTGGTGGGGGGAACCATCAAAGACTGAATATATCTGCTCTATTATGTCCCCCCGGCGTATGTGTGTGTGTGTGTGTGTGTGTGTGTGTGTGTCTCCAGTCTGATGCAGTCTCTCTGTCCACCTAGTGTAACGCACAAACACACGCAGGAGCGCGCGCACGCACAGAGCGGGTTTCTCTCCTTACAAAAAAGAAAAAAACGTATTTCATTTAAAGGCGTTTTCCCTCCTATTGAATTATTTTACATTCACTGTGTTTTCATCCGTATTTGATTAGTTTTTATTTCTCATGACCAGGGGCGCTTAAGTCCACCTGATCCCCACATGGTTGACT
>NW_013953138.1:37756-42522 GCF_001266775.1 Austrofundulus limnaeus
CCCCCCCCCAAAAAAAAAAGGGAGAAAATAAAATGAATTTACTGAAAGATGTGAATCAATGTGAAATTGAAAACTAAAACTAATTTTATGACACTGGTTGTAATCACCTCAGCCTTTTTATTTTATTTTATTTATTTCCACCGACATTCTTTGGGCCAAGGAAGAACAGCAGCAAGAATYGTGCTGCCTGCAGTCAAGCAGATCTGAGGACACAGAGAGGCAGAGAAAAAAAAAAGCCACTTGCTGCTGCAAGAAAAAATAAATAAAAAAAGCAGCCTGCAACGGATAACAAGTCCCACCAGAACCTGTTCAGCATCCATGAAGCACAGAGGCAGCAGGAGAGGGAAAGACTTTTATGCACAGAAACAAATCATCAAAGGCCTTTTCATTTTTGGCCTATACGTAAACAAATCTTCAAGATTTAAAAAAAATGATTTGCTCAGATTTTACTCACAATTATGCCTCACAGTCAGACTGCAAAGCTTCAAAAACCACCTGATTAAATTTCCAACACAGGTCCTCACTGCAGGACTGAACCAAACCAGGTTCAAGTTCAAGTTCAAGCTTTTTTTTTTTTTTTGCACTGATCCTTCTGGAACAGTGAAGTGCCCAGCCTGTTGGGGAGGGGCACTATTTATGAGGGGCTGGGGGTTTGTAATAAACTCACCAGCTCAAAAATATAATAGGAAATACATGCAAAAAAAAAAAGAAGTGAGCTTGTTTTATTCATTCTGTTTTCTTGGATAATTTTATATATATTTAAGTACGCAGCTATGTTGTTCACATAGTACTGCAATAGCCACGTTGTTTATTAAGCCTGACAACCTGCTTTACGGTTCTTTAAAATTAAGAGAGAAAATAGTTCAAAGTCTGCGCCAGAAGCCCTAATTAATACCAAGACTAAAAACGCCCAAACAAGATCGCCAAACTCCACCAGCAGCCAGCAAACCAATAAAAAAGATGACAAACTATAGCACTTGCAACACCTTTTATTATATTTGTATGCAGTAAAATTCTTATCACAATAATGAAGAAAACACCTCTTAAAACTTTTAACAAAAAATACAAATAAAAGCACAAAACGGAACAACTGCCCCCAATGCCCCAGCTTGTCATTGTACATATTTATAGTCAAAGAAACATTCTTTATAAATACTGTGTCATCTGTAGCAAGTAAATACCATAATTTAATTACAAATGGGATAAATATGGCAGCTGATATTTACACACACTCGCACACACACACATACAAAAAGGAAGTGTGTTACAGAAAGAAAATTGGCTAAAAAATAAAGAACGCCACGACTGTTTATTGTCCTCACAATCTTCCAGATCATATCACAATTTGAAAACTTGCAAAGCACGAAAAAATGAAAATAAAATTTAAAAAAATTAAACATCACAAGTTGAGCCCAGCTAGAGGGGGAAAAATACATTCACAATCATAATTATTGTGGTTTGTGGGGAGTTTTAAATGTTAACTTTGGCACTCTTTCCAGTTTATAGATGTTATAGTACAATCAGTTTGCCTTATAGCATCACAATATTCAACAGTATGGTACAAATTCATGGTAATATGTGCACTAAAATTCCAGTTAAGAGGAGAGAGCTACCTGCAGGAACATCTATACACCAAAGACTGACAAAACTGGCACAACCAATGTGGACTTTTCAGGACTATTTACAACATGAAACACCTCCGATATTAAACACATTTCTCCTGTTGATCACCTGTCCCTGGTGGATTAATAATAATAATAATAATAACAAAAATCAAAATGTTTTGTGTGCCTCTTCCTGTTTCCTGTGGAATGGTTGTGAGATGAGAGTCCTTTACACATACCACTCACTGAAATTGGAGGACAGGCCACTGTGGCTGGTGGGGTTGTGCACGGCGGAGGCCGGGGACAGGGTGGTGTTGCTTTGGGTCTCCGTGGTGGGGGACACAAGGCCCGGGGGTGTGGAGGACTCATAGCCGGAGCTGGCAGCTGGTGAGGAGTCTGACGCTGGTGGGGTGGATTCGTGGACCTGTGAATTATAGAAATAAAAAAATAATAATAAGCACTTGCAAAATTATAAATTAAAAAAGCACGCTTGGGAGACAAGTTGCAATGATGTTGCTATAAAAAAAACTGATTTACCTTCATATGTTTTCGTAGAGAGCTGGGATGTGTGTAGGACTTGTCGCACATTTTGCACAGATAAGGCTTGTCCGACGTGTGGACGTGCATGTGCTTCTTCCGGTCACTGCTGTTTGCAAATCTTCTGTCGCAGCCCTCAAACTCACACTGGAATGGTTTCTCTCCTGTTYCAAAACGAAAAAAGAAAAAACACATTTTTACTCATTTAAAACGACGCATGGATGCTGCGTAAATTAGAATAAAACAAAACAAGAAGCGTAGATCTGTGCGTCAAATCTGAATGCTCAAAAAGTTCAATGGCGCCTCTGCTTGTTTTTTTAAACGCTCCTGGTTTAAAACAGGAGACGGGTGTTGCTGTTTAGCCTAAATAATGCGCATACTGGTGATCTGGAAAGGAGAGGGGGGTTGGGAAAGGCGACAAGGCCGTCCTAAGTGGGCCTTTTAGAGGGAGGGGAAGGAAAAAAGGCATGCCATTTGCTGCATGGGAGACAATAAAAATCTAATTAGCACATGATCAATTTCATGGCYCCGCAATGTTTTCCCCCCACCTTCAAGAAAATCGCTCCAAATGCGCAAAAGGCTGCTAATAGTCCCGTCTGGCACCTCAGATCAGATCAGGAGCAAAAAAAATGGGAGGGGTGCGCAGAAGAAAACAAAAGGCTATAGAGAACAGGCGAATCTACACAGAACGGAATCCTCCAACTGAGTCAGATGTTTGATTCGAGACAAGCAGCGATGCTTTTTACGCGCTACACAGATCATCGTCGTGCGCGCGCACTTCCACTACTGTTTGAGTCGTGAATAAAGTTTACCCTAAACATAAAAGTCAGCCAACACTTTTATTATATAATGATAAATAACTATTTCAAATGCGCTAATTAAATACAGAAGTAACCTAAATAATCAAATCTGTAGCTGAGAACATTTTTTATAAATTATATTATATATCTATAATAAGGAATAAATGTTTGAAAACATGTAACTCAGGCTTACCTGTGTGCGTCCTCTTGTGGATCTTTAAGTTTTCCGACCGGGCGAAGACTTTCCCGCAGCCGGGGAACGGGCAGGGGAACGGCTTCTCCCCGGTGTGCACCCGAATGTGGTTCACCAGTTTGTATTTCGCCTTGAACGGCTTGCTCTCCCGGGCGCAGTCCTCCCAGAAGCAGATGTGGTTGGTCTGCTCCGGCCCGCCGACGTGCTCCACCGAGACGTGCGTGACGAGCTCGTGCATGGTGCTGAAAGTTTTGTTGCAGCACTTCTTGGGGTTGCTCAGCTGCTCCGGGTCGATCCACTTGCAGATGAGCTCCTGCTTGATGCACTGCTGCCTCATGTAGCGGAAGAAGGCGCCCGGGTGATGGTGGTGGTGGTGGTGGTGGGCTGCCATGTTCATCCCCATGTTCATATTCATGGAGCCGTACTGGTTGTGCAGCTGCGCGGCCGAGTACGGGTCGGTCCTCGGGCTGGAGACCTGGTGGTACTGCTCGGTGCGTCCGAACACCTCCCCGGGCAGCCCGAGTCTCATCTGGCCGTTCAGGACGTTGGGGGAGGCATGGGAGGCGTGCTGCTCGTGGATCCCGGGGAACAGAATGTGGCTCTGAGTGTCTGTGTGGGAGTGGTGCAGGGACCCCGCCGTGGGGCCAAAAATAGCGTGCTGGCCGCTTGCCGGAGAGGATTCTCCGAAGCCGCGGCTGCGAAACAGAAAGTCCCTGGTGGAGTTGAAAGGGGAGCCGGCGTACGACGTGACATGGGCGGCGTGGGCCCCTAGAGCCGCCGCGGGGTAGCCGGGGGCCTGCGTGCTGAAGGCAGAGCTCTGTCCCGGGGACAGGTCGTGGTTCAGCTTAAAGGCGCCCATGTGCGCGGAGTCCACAAAGCTGTTCTGAGCCAAACTCAAGTCTCTGTCCTGCATTTCGCTCGCTGCTGAGTGATGCCTGGCGAACGAGCCCACTCCCAGTCCGGGGAACTGGTGGCCAGCATCCAGTAACATTATCTCACAGGCAAAAATCTTCTAGTTTTTATTTTTCTTTTAGGCAACTCAAAGCTTGAATATACAACGGGGAGAAAAATCAAATGATGCTGGCAGGCAACGAGTCCAGCTCTAAAAACACCATCGCAGCTCCGCTCATCTTCAAAAACAACCAAAACTTAACGGACAAAATTGACTTCTACTACCTGACTGGTGGCCAAAAATAAATGAGGAAAAAAAATCCAATGAAAAGAAAACGAAGAGTTTTCTTGTGTCCTCTCTTCTTGAAAATGATGCTTTTCCTCTAAAAACTTAAGGCTTTAAATGATAATCTTACTGTCAGGGTCTCCTGCGCAGAGCGAGGCTTCAGTTGGAGCATCGTCTCCCTGGCTCGCAGGAACACAAAAAGTGTGATTGTGTAAAGTGTGTGTGTGTGTGTGTGTGTTTTTCTCGCGGAGGGTCCCTGTTTCTCCGTGGACTGGCTCTATCTCCGCTTACGCCCCCTTTAACTGGAGCCCGTTCATCCGATCCGCGCAGTCTCATTGGCCGCCGCGCCTCATCAATCCCAGGTGCTCCTCCAATAGCAGGTAGCGCCTCTCTCTCTCTCTCTCTCTCTCTCTCTCTCTCTCTCTCTCTCTCTCTCTCTCTCTCTCTCTCTCTCT
>NW_013953138.1:42675-43524 GCF_001266775.1 Austrofundulus limnaeus
CTCTCTCTCTCTCTCTCTCTCTCTCTCTCTCTCTCTCTCTCTCTCTCAGATCTTTTTTGTTTTGTTTTGTGGTGGAAGTGTGGAAGATGTAGGCTGAATGAAGAGGTTTGCGCTATTTATGTTGTGTAAAAGCTCGGGGTTTGTGTGCAACACAGCACCAAACACAACTGAATTTATTTCTATTAGAAGGCTCCAGTTTTACTTGTTTACTTTTGTATTACTGACACAAAGCAGAAACCTATAAAACATAGGTGCCCACTTGTAGTTATCCATAAGTTTAAAGCAGTTGTGTGTTGATGTGTGTATGTGGCTCCATATGGAAGTCCAGTGGTTTTGGAACAAACCACAGCCGCGCCTGTTCTGGTTCTGCTTGCCACCAGTGATGAATGGGTTTGTCACTGGTTCCCACATTCACCACATCAATAAAAACATACATGTTGTGGTCACCCCTTTTATTTGAATAACAGATTATTGAAATTGTCAGCTTTTTAAAAGCACGTGTCTTTTTTATCAAAAGATTGTCATTTTGTTGCTTCATTGGTTCCTGTTTGGTAATAAAACAACTAAAAAAATGAAGTTTGGTTTGTTTTTATTGCTAATATTATTTGCCTGCTTTGTTTATTAGCTCCCATTACGCACAATCTAAGTTGGATCCATCACAGCCACTCTGCACTTGTCTCAGTCGTTTTGCCTGTCTAAATAAAAGTAAACAAATACATACATTTAGCTACAAGCCAAGAAGAAGTTTACTTACATTTTTCACCACATCTAAAAACAACATCAACAAAAAAAAAGCTCTTTCTGTCGCTCCAAAACCACACTCCTGCTTCCTCGGCTCTCTATACGCAC
>NW_013953138.1:45197-50054 GCF_001266775.1 Austrofundulus limnaeus
ATATATGCCCCTTCTACAT
This sequence comes from Austrofundulus limnaeus, assembly GCF_001266775.1. NCBI lineage: Eukaryota > Metazoa > Chordata > Actinopteri > Cyprinodontiformes > Rivulidae > Austrofundulus > Austrofundulus limnaeus. The sequence goes on from NW_013953138.1 coordinate 45,217, forward strand.
AGTTGTTTTGCTTATCTCCTTTATTTTTAATTTATATGTTGAAAAATGTTTAAATAATAATAGTTACAAAAAACTTTCATGACAGGAAATGAAACAGCGCTGGATCATTTTTTTTTATCATTATTGTCATTTTTCTTCTCTTTTTACGTTACAAACATCCGCTCTGCTCGTTTCATCATTAGGGAATTACTATTTATTTATTTATAATGACTTGATATCAGTGTATTGGGACAGCCAGTCCTTAGGGTGAGGCAGAACGCACTTTGTCACACAAACTGATATTTCTGTCATGCACGGGCGCGAGCTCCAGTAAACAGAGCCGCTGGTAACTTTTTAGTGAGTACAACTTTTTGGAGTCAGCAGCGATAAAGAGAGTGAGGGGGCGGAACCCTGCTGGGCCCCTGCGCTGAACGACAGCCAATCGCTTCGTCCTCCTAACTGCCAGTCACCGAAATCCGTCCAATACCCGCGGTGCCATTTCTAAACTCTATTCCCCACTGTGTCCTCCAACTGTTGTATGTTCTGCCAATCGCTTGAGGACAGAGTGGGGAAAGGAGCAAAGCAGAGTTAGAAGCCGGACAAAAAGAACTTATAGAAAGCCCTTATATCCATATTTTCCTCATGTTTTAGAGCGCGTGGTGTGCTGWGTGCGGATGGACTTGTCCCTGTAAGTTATGGAGCCCCCTTTAAGCAAGAGGAACCCGGCGATAAGATTAGCGGATTTGGCAGCAACTCAGCCCCTTCCTCATCAGAATATGACAGGCTTCCCGGGGCTAGGGGGGCATCACCCTCTCTCCCACCATGCCCACCTCCACCCTGGGGAGCTGGGCAACGACCCCGGAGTGGCACTCACTCCATTTGGACCAGAGCACATGGCACAGACAAATGCTCTCAAACTTAGCCCATCTCAGCACATTCAGAGCCACCCCGAAGCCCAGACCGCGGCGTCTTTCACTCCCGCTCAGACCACAGTTGGTTTCCCCGTGGCTCACCCCCACTCAGGCTACTCAAGCAGCAGGGACTTCATCCTCAGGAGAGAACTCTCAGCCTCTGCTATGCATGCACTTGGCGACCAGCATAGTTCCGCCTCCTCCCCTCATCACCATGGCATGTTCATTTCGCCAACAGGTGCTTATGGGCACGCGGAAAGCGGGGCCCATTCGCTTTTCACTGGACTGCACGAGCAGGCGTCCCCAGGCGCGCACCACCACCACCATGCCCTCAACGGGCAGATGCGCCTGGGTCTGCCGGGGGACATCTACGGCAGGCCGGAGCACTTCGGGCACAGGCCGGAGCACCACTACGGAGCGTCCTCCCTGCACAGCTACAACTCCATGAACCTCAACGTCAACATCGCCTCCGCTCCTCACGGAGCCGCGGGGGCGTTTCTGAGGTACATGCGGCAGCCCATCAAGCAGGAGCTCATCTGCAAGTGGATCGAGCCGGAGCAGAGCCAGAAGAAGCCCTGCTCGAAGACGTACAGCACCATGCACGAGCTGGTCAACCACGTCACGGTGGAGCACGTCGGGGGACCCGAGCAGAGCACGCACGTCTGCTTCTGGGAGGAATGTCCGCGCGAGGGCAAGGCGTTCAAAGCGAAGTACAAACTGATCAACCACATCAGAGTTCACACCGGGGAGAAGCCTTTCCCGTGTCCGTTRCCCGGCTGCGGGAAGGTGTTCGCGCGCTCGGAAAACCTCAAAATCCACAAGAGAACTCACACAGGTCAGTGCTGCATGTCCCTGTTTGGAAAAACTGGAGAATAAAGTCAATATGACCTTGTTTTTATTCATATGCTGAACGGATCGACAGATCGATCGTGCGTAATTACGCACAGATAGAAAAAAAAACTTTTGGCTCAAAAACTAACCGTGTTTCATTTTCTGTCTTACATCTAAACTTTTTTTCTTTACTTTCCCATGCAAACCTCTGCGGTAGGCGTGAAAAGCTTAGAGCATATGATTTGTAAAACGTGCTTACGTACATACTGCTGCACGCGTAAATGTAATTTGTCCTGCAGGCGTAGGACGTTTTTTTTTTTTTTTTCAAAGGCACCATCTGCATACGGAGGAGGTCAACATGATACACAATTTATAAATAAAAAAATGCAAAACACGTGCGTTCAACTTAGTCATTTTTATTTTTTATTTTCTTGTAAAATTGTAAACCATCAAGAGAACAAGCTGTGCTCGATTCTGCAACCTCCGTCCTGTCTGCGGAGGAACATCCAGTACCGTCAGCCAAAACCGCTTTAAACACTGCGCCTCTAAGCTGGAAAACTCGTTAAACCTGAAGRTGAATAAGTGCTTTTTGGTCTTTTACACAGATATATAATTTAGTTAAGGCATCTCACGGGAGGTTAATTTTAATTTTGTGCCATTAACATCGCCCCGCTCATTAATTGATCATATAAAAACACAGATGGAACAGATCAGGTGATCGGAGAACCCGAGTTGTATCGTTCCTTTATATTCCAAAACAAATGCAGAGCTTTGGAGGAAAGTATTTTGTTTATTTTTTTTAATATTTGACATATTTTATGTGTCTCCTGGGTGCCCCCTCCTTTTTTGCTCATGCATGCATGTAAACCAGGGGGAGCAGCAGTGAATCATAGGAGCCCCTCACCCCGCCTCAGACTAATAAACAAACTTWTGCCGCGTTATTCTGACAAGTTGCACTGCAGCGTGTTTTATAAATTTGTATTCATTTTTGAAGTGAAAAGTTATGCACACTTATAAATGTGCCTGTTTCTTATTTACTCAAGGAGAGAAGCCCTTCAAGTGCGAGTTCGACGGCTGCGACCGCAAATTCGCCAACAGCAGCGACCGGAAGAAGCACTCCCACGTGCACACCAGCGACAAGCCCTACTACTGCAAGGTGCGCGGCTGCGACAAGTCGTACACGCACCCGAGCTCGCTGCGCAAGCACATGAAGGTGCACTGCAAGTCCCCGCCGCCCCCCGGCTCCGCCGGCCTCACCTACATCTCCTCCGCGAACCCCCTCGGGGGAGACGCGCTGTCGCCCGCCTCTGACGCGCACAGGACGCGCTCGGCGAACCTCTCCTCCCCTCAGGTCACCAACCTCAACGAGTGGTACGTGTGCCAGGGGAGCGGGGGTCCCCCCAACCACSTGCACACCCCCTCCAGCGACGTGCCAACGTCAGACTCCGACGACGAGGACTCTTTTAGAAATTCGGACCCGAGGACGATGCTCTGACGCCTCATGGGGCTGAACCATTTTGGACACTAAAATTGGCAGATTATCATTAATTATAGCAGCATTTCTTTTCCCACAAGTGACCCCTGATCCTTAACTTAAAAAGAAACCAACAACTCAAATGATCCAGATTTGGCTGGAACCTTTTTTCTAATTATTTTATTTATTAAAATCCATACACAGGGTTTAAATTATAACTCCACTGACGTGCTAAAGACTTTTTCCCACATGACCTCTAATCATCTCGATGCTGTTAAAACTAGATTTAGTCAGTGTGACATGAAAGGAGGGGAACACTTGTAACCTCACAAGTGGCAACAAGCAGTTAAATCTAAAAGAGGCCTTTAAAACAACTTGTTTGCTTTGAGGTGCAGAGGGACAGGGGGAAAAAAAGGGGGGCAACAATAAACAAGGAAACAAAAAAATCAAGTGTCTTAAGGGTTTTRCAGATTTTTAGAATATGTTTGGGTGAAATTTTGTAATATTTAAAACTATTTAAGACTGTATTTTATGCAAAAAGAAGAAAAAAAATACACAAGTGTAGTGCTTGTTAAATTCCCTTGAGGCACTAAATGTCTCCACCAGACAGACTCTGTAGGATTTGTACATATGTGTAATTGTACTGATGTTTGTGAATCTTGTGTAGTATTTTTTTTCTTGCAGAGGAATTTGTTTTGAATATTGTAATTTATTTTTGCTGGTTTCAGTGTCATTGCGGAAAACACCAAAGAATAATAATAATTATTATAATACTATGAGTTTTGGTGATGTGTGTAGAGCCCTGCTGATATTTCTTTTTTTATTTTTTGATAACATTTTTAACACTTTTGTTTGTGTTCTGTAAGAAGAAGAAAAAACAAAGAAATCATCTACTTGAATATATAGGCTGTGTAATGTGAAGAGTCCTTTTTCTCGCATGCCTTTGTAGTAACCTGTCTTTCATTTGGAGGTGCATGATGTCACTGGACATGATAAGAAAAAAAAGAAAAACAAAAGCTGGGAGGGATGAATCAACTTGATGTTCAAAATTTCATTTACAACCTAAAAGCCGTGCTAAAATTTAATAAAAAAAAGATATCAGGAAATCATTTCAAATGCTTATGGTTGAAGTTGCAGTGAATAATAATCCTTTGATGGTGTAAATACTGTCAGTTTTGGTGGCGATGGTGATATTTTCCACCTTTTTTTTTTTGTATTTATCTGTTGTGAGGTTGCACCAGTCCTGTTAAACAATGCCTTCAGTTTAATTGTGAGCCGAAAAGAAGAGTCAACAAATCATCTGTCTGGCCTTAAATGAGAAACGGGATGCGGTCGTTTGCCACATCCCTGACATTTCTATCAAACCTGTTCCCAGAAACCGGCCCGTATAAATAACAAGGCCCCAAAGAAGACTCAGTAAGAAACTAATCACCAAGCTAATGGGGTAAACTTATAGCCCCCTGATGACTCAAACCTCTGAAAAGCTGCGACTAAACACAAAGCAGCCGAGGCATGAATCATTCATGGGYAAAATAAAAGATAAAAAGATATCTGACAATAAGCAAAACCCTTGTATAGAGTGTATTAATCCAAAAAAAAAAAAAAACCTTCCCCCCACCTCTTCTTATTTCCTCTATTAAAAC
>NW_013953138.1:50127-55829 GCF_001266775.1 Austrofundulus limnaeus
CTATTACCAGAGTCCAAACTAAAAAACATTACTCCCAATGAAATTTTTATCAAAATTTCAACTCATGTTTAAATTTAATTTTTTAATAATCTGCTTGATTACAAATGCATTTCTATTGTTTGCTTAAATAAAGTCAAAATAAACCAGAAACATTTTAATTTTTTTTTATTTCAGGAACATTTAGGATAACCAATGAAATCAGAAAAAATAAAAACAAAAAATAAACCCCACCTCTCTTTCAGAAACATAAGTTAACAGATGTCTTTTAATCAGATGACCAGTTACATTATACATGTTTTTGTCCAGGATCTATCAAATTTTTGATCTAATAAAACTAATTTTCTGTGGCATTATAACTGACTAGATCTTACATTTAACATACCGTTTCAAAGCATTTGGTGTATTAATCATTAAAATACAAGGAGAAAAAAGGCAAATTTCCTATTCACCTGTATTTTTCTTTCTATGCTTTAGCTGCCTCATGTTGAAAATTAATCAAAATCCATCATGAAAATGTCTATTTCTCAGCAGTAAGAAAAAAAAACAACAGATTAGACAAACTAAAAATGCCACGTCTACAAGATATGGACGGTAATCTTTTAAAATAGAAAAAAAAAAGAAAAAAAGAAGGATATGAATGTGAAAACAAAGTTGTTACATCAAGTGCAAGCCCAAAAACAAACCTATAAATGACATTTGTAATATAAAACTTGGTAAAAAATACTTATTTAAAACTGTACAATCACCAAGTACACCGAGTGAGCACATCAACCATTATTTACTTGGCTTCGGCGGCATCAGCCTTTGGCTCCTGGTAAAAAAGAGAAAAATAACTTATACATTTAGTAACTTTCTGATGGGCAGAAGTGTCTATATTTATTAAGTAAAAAAAGACAATACCTCAGCCTTGGTGTTGCCATTCTCAGCTGGTTTGGCCTTCTTCGCTTTGGCTGCCTTCTATAAAATAATAAATAAATAGGTTAGAATAAAATTATACCATATATGCATATAGAAACATCAATAACATTAGGTTGTTTACCTTTGGAGCTGCCTTTTTCTTAGTCTCCACAGGGGTCGCTTTAGGTTTCTGTAACAAAGAAATAATTGTAAAACTGATATTAGTATTTTACAATGTAAAGGGGGAAAATATGAGCATATATAACAAATTGTTTAACCTGATTCCTGATCACAGAAAACTAACAGAATAATAAYAAAAGCAGCAGGTTTACCATTTTTACTGATCACGTTCTGATTCAAAGAAAGTGAACGTTACCTGTGCCAGACGTGGGGAGGTTCGTCTTTGCTATAAAGGAAAAAACAATGAAAATAAAATCAACATAATTGCTTTTATTACAGTTGGGAAAAAAAAAAAGAAAACTGGTGGATTGCACAATCAAAAATTGCAAGTAGCAAACTTATAATTTCAACTTAATCTAAATATCAGTAAAAAAAAGGGAAAAAAATTGGCATGCAACAATTGAACTTTGCAAAGATCTCTAAAAAGAAAATAAAAATATCAATGTCATGAATAACAAACCTCAGGGGGGACGGTTGCCTGTAGGGAAAAAAAARGRAACATTTTTTTTAATTAAACATCTGAACAAAAGCACTTAAAAAGCATAAATCTATTAAATTCACATGTTCTGGTAGTACAGAGCTTTAAGAAGCAGAAACTATAAAAAAAGAAGTCTAAAGAAATAATAATAAATAATACACTGCAGCTGAACTTGAAGCTGACAAAGAACTTCCCGCGCATATTTGAATTCAAATTGGGGCTGTCCTGTTACCATGGCAGCGCTTTGGCGCCTTGACAGCTTCCTTTGTTTTGTATCAGTGCGCGCGCCTTCAGACAAATGCGGGGAAACCGATAAGGTTACTACTTTATCAACATTCAACTGCACAATAAACAAGGAAACAAAAAAAATCGTTGATTTAGAAAACGCAACCATAAAATATAGTTACATTTCCTGCCTTTATGGTAAAAAAAACAATATATATTAAATTAAGATTTATAAAAAAAACAACTACTATTAGGTATCTACACTTGTAATTTAAGTGAAATACCTTGTGAATTTTCGCGTTGATGTGCGTTAAAACCCAATCCCAGTGATTCAAAACAGTAAGAAAAATTAATCCGGGTTTACCACCCCTCCCCCCACTCCTTCCTCATTTTTTTTTTTACTTTGCGCTTTACTGCATTTCAAAAAAACCAAACCGTTCGTAATTATTTTCACATTTTTAACTGTGTTTTATGCACGACCTCGTGTTCACATAACTTTAATTGCTTTTGTGAAAAAAATACTTCCTAAAGTTGTTTGCTCAGTGCAACCTGTCCAGATTCTGCCCAGCCCACAGAGAAAAGACAAGACGATGACAGAAATTCAGCTCAGCGCATCGTTACAGGCTGCTCGGCTCGATTAAGAGCCCAACTGCGCATTAAATCGGTAGATTATCTGCTAATGCATGTTTTCGGTGAAACAGAGGGTTTTTAAAGCGACTAGGAGGAACGTATGCGTTCATTTTCGTCGACTAAAGAGGATGCAGGAACAGCTCTTCTGCTGTCCTGCCGCCATTGCTGCTCCAAGGGTTTGTTAGGGATGATGACGTTCATCTGATGCCGAAAAAAATAAATAAAACGCGGCTTAACATTAACCTCGAGCAAGAAGCACGATTTTTACACGAAGAAAATGAATAAATAAAATTACAAATATTAATAAAAACCTTACCTTGGCTTTTCCCATATTATTGGCTGGAAGTAAAAATGAAGCTGCAAAACGAGCTCTTTTTTTTCCTGGGGAGAGACAGTACACGTCGACCGTGCAGCCGCTGCGTAAAATGGCGAATGTATAATACAAACGAATGTTTTTGTAGTTTATACAGTGAAATATAAGAACGAAACCGGTTTGAACCAGTTTTGTGTTTCGACGAATGTCATTGGACAATAGCGTATCACGTGGTTCCAAGCACCGCCCACTTGTTAAAGAGGCAGGAAGCCAGGAGATGAGTACTGGCTAATGCCGCCGGGGGGCACTGTGTTGACGGTTGTTCTTGTGGTCGCGGAGAAAAAAAAAGACTAAAAACAAAAACAAAAAGTAAGAGGCTAGCTTGCTGTATTGTGTTTTTTCCGAGAGGTTTCCGTCCACTACACCGTGCTGAATGCCCATGGTTGTAATTCCTCCGACAGAGTTATTATGAGCCAACGTAGACAGTTCTTAACCCAGTTTTAATAGTTTCTGCAATCTCCTTAGATGTGTTGCTGTGATTTGACTCTTCTCAGACTGACATCTTTTCCACAAYCACGGGGTGTCTTTCAACATGTTGAAGAAATGAGAAGCAACTCAATGCACAAGCTGGGGTTAAATAACTTGTCACCATCTGAAATATAATTGCCCATGCAGTAGTTATCCAGTAGGAGGCTACCTATTTGCTTAGTTAAATCCAGGTGGCCACTTTTCTGGCCATTTATTGCCAAATAACACATTAGGTACATTTAATATTAATTTTTGTACATATTTAAATTAAAAAAATAGGACATCACCTATTTTTGTGTCCATGCTCTTTGTTCTATGGAAAGATGATGAAAATTACGACTATAACAGTTGATTTACTAAAATTGTTTTCAATTAAACGTAAACACTGATCTTAATTTCCTTTGGACTTGAATGTTAAAGATTTAAGATTTTTTACATGAACATGGTACATCTTTTTTTAACACAAGTCCAAAATTGGTAACTGCTTTATTTCAAAATTGTTCAATATTTATTTATTACCTTGAAAATTACTGGTGAAACGTTCCTGTTATATTAAATATACATCAGTCCTTCTGTTAATAGTTATAATTCAATGCAAATTTGGTGTCTTTTTTCTCAAATTTTTCCTTAAAAACATTTAAGTGTTCCATTCTGCATCATACAAAAAAAAAAAAAAAAAAAAACTTTGACTTTCTACTTACCTTCTTAAATTACCATACTTAAAGTCTCAATGACTTAGTCATTTAAAAAAAATAAAATAATAAAAAAATAATATATATAAACTAAAAGTATGTAACAAAAACTTTCCAAAGTAAAATGTGTTTTTTGAAACAATAAATATTACCAGCAACAAACTGAAATAGTTAAAAGAAAGTTTAACCAAATTTGATTGACTCTTTTTCATTTATTCTAGTTGAAAAAGCTGGTCAAAATATAGTTATTTTCAAAAATCACACTCAACACTTTCAGCAACATAATTAAACAACCAGAACTGAGTTCTGTGAATAAACGCGTCAGAAACAAATCATGAACACAGGAAGTGCGTTTTTTTTGTTTGGTGCTCACAGACTTCAATCTTTCGATCAACAGCATGCATGTGACGGACAATGTACACAACTATTTAACTGCATCTTGACCAGGAATTTCCACATATTAGACTTTGTAAATCTACAATCATAAATATCACATTTTTTCTACAGCCCCATAGGGGTAACGTCGCCCTCTCTTCTTATATATGTCAGCAACAAAACGGAGCCACGGCAGTGACTGACTCTTCCTGGTTTCCACAGAAGCCCTTTAGAACAGAGGACTGGAGAGGTTTTTATTCTGATTTCAGAAGATTAGTCTTTTAGTGCTTTCCTAGTTCAAGACCGTTTCGCTGCACAGGTCATGAAAGAAAGAGTTTCTTTTGTGTTTCAGTGCTCGTAGGAAGTCCTGAACTCGTGCTTCCCGACAAGCGATGTGGCGCTGCAGCGCCTCTCGTCTCTTCTGGGCATCGGCCGGCTTTCCGTTGTTGCTCTGACGCTGCAGGTGCTCCGCCACACAGGCCCGGTCGGCCTCGAGCTGCTCTAAAGCCTGCTCCTCTCGATGCAGGTCCCTGGCCTTCTGCAACACAACGCACAAAACAAACGTCCCATTTGGTGTGTGGAAACAACTCACACAGATTACTGAATAACCAGTTTAAATCCTCAGGTGGGTGCTTAGCAGTGTAGACAAATTCAGTTTAAATTTGCAAGACAAATCTGTAAACTATTCAAATCAAAGACGGAAATCGTTATTTTCCATTTTGAACCTCAAACTGGCTGCACTCAGCGTAGATCAGAAGGGAACTACTAATACTTTGAGTGATTTCTGTAATGGTTTATTTCTCAACTACTACATTTGACTTTTAATACAATTTCCTTTTTATTCTTCGAATGCACCAAGACAGAAAACAAAAATAAATTGTTTTGGATTTTCAAAAGGGCTAAACTGCTCATGGACCTGCTAGTTTTAGCCTTCGGCACTTGGCAACAATCAAAAAGTCTTAAGAAGTCTAAACATTTTATTCTGGCAGATGCTTCAAAGGTTTTCGTTTTGAACTTTTCAGAAAATCTGTGTTGGTGAATGAAGATCCCTGGTTCAGAGTGTAGCTGTACTTGATCATTTCTGGGAACGGGAGGGCTTACTGGGGCCAGCTGGGGGAGCTGACTCCCTGTGGGAGCATTTTGCTCCTTCAGCTTATTCTCCCCATCCCTCACCGCACACCTCCATCCTCTTCACTTTCAACTTCACCCATGTAGGGTTTTTTTTGGGGCACAGTTGTGTTATAAGAGCAACAATATTACATTTCTATTTGCCATAACCACCTGGGCCCCAAATTTTATTGTACATCTTAGACATTCACATATACGAACTTAAGGTAGGCACTCATGGCTATAGGTGGCCGGATGGCACCACTCTCGCCTCCTG
>NW_013953138.1:55839-59417 GCF_001266775.1 Austrofundulus limnaeus
GTATATTTAATATACTTCTAATCTCTATTTCAATCTTTCTAATTACTTCTCTCTCTGTTTTTCTCTCTTTCTCTATAAAAGAGAAAAATAATAAAGTGAAATAAGAGATTTAAAAAAAGAAAGAGTTTAAAAAAATAGAAAAAAAGAGAAAAAGCATGGAGGTAAGGCTCACCTGGATGGATTTGTGATTTAACTGGTACTGGACAATCGCCTCGCACAGATTCCAGAAGGAGTACTCGGGCCACAGGACCGACTGGAACACCAGGCAGGAGTGAGACGTCTGCAGGCGAAGCAGAGATGAAAATCAATTCAAGTTCATCACCTAAAGCTGCAAAATGTTTCACCAACGCACGTTTTCTCAGGCTAAATTCAGTTTTTAGTCATTTACCCTTGAATTTGAATGAATACCCTAAAAAGAAGTGAAGTGAAACAGAAATAAAATGTCAGCACATGCCGAAAACGTCTCAAAAAGCCATCCTGCTCTACTCACGAGCAAAATAGAAGCTCCTGATTTAAAACGATCAATAAACTGTGAAATCTGACTTCAAATAAGCGTCCGTCTTCTCTGCTGTTTGAGTCATCGCTCCTCACCTGCCAAAGGAGGAAGTCACTGAGGCGCACCTCCCCCGAGGTCCGGATGAGCAGATCAGGATTGGGAGAGCTGTTGCTGTAGAGGCACTCGCTCAGCAGCGTCTCTGAAACGTCGCTGCAGCGCGACAGAAACACGAGCAGAGCGTCAGAGCTCTGGCTCTCCACATTATCTTTCTCAAGGCTAACTAACGGCCGTCCGCCGCGTCGCTCACCTTGCTTTGATCAGACCCTGCTCCACCCCCCAAGCCATTTCCCTCACTGCGTTCGTGATCTCGTACCGCGACGTGTAGGCAAAGCACACGTTTAGAAAACACCTGCAAAACAACCAAAATCAAATCCAAGYAGTCGCTTACAATGTAAACAGAACAACATGTGGCGCTTTAATGAAGCATAAATAACAAAATCGTACTTATTGTGATTCTTGGTGGTCACCACGGCTTTGGCAATGAGCTGCTGCAGGTCCAGGGGCAGCATATTCAAGTCTCCCAGAACACGGATACAAACACCATGCTTCTCTAGATTCTCCCTGAAGGACACACAAAAGAGAAAGTTCTTAAAAAAATATCAAAAGCAAAAATATATAAATAAATAAAATAATTTCTCTGTGTTCACCATGGACCTAGTCTCTCTACGTTACCTACTGAGGATCCTAAAGCTAGATTTATACTCGACGCGTCGCGCAGGACGTAAGGGTGTATGTGCCGAAAGTGACGCAATAGTACCGTCCCTGCCCCACGCGTCCTTTTGGCGCGTGTCGTGCACCTCCGATTTTTAGAAACTACGCAAAGGCTGGTGCGTGCGCCGTTGATGGATGTAAAGCTGCTCTTGCTGAATGTATCCAGATGTACCAGCATTTATATGATCCCTCTATGAGAGATGATAAAGATGTTCAAATGGCACATGATGTTTGGAAGCAGATCGCTGAAGCGATGCAGAAAGATTAATCTGCGTGTAGAAAGGCTTGGAAGAATGAATCGCATGTTCTAGTAATGTATTAAACAAATGTACTTATCTGAAAAATACACCTAACTCTTTTGATTAGTACTAACGAAAGAATTGATTTTTAATAACAAAATTAAAGTTTGGGATTTTCCCTGTGAGGCAGCAAAGCTTTCTTTTGATTCATGATGGGAATTATATTTACAATACCATTTGAGGTTTCCAATTTATAATAACATCAAATGTTCTTCTTACACTTTTTAAAAATTCTTATTCATACCTAAGTTTATAGAGTGAAACTGTCGATGACTTTGAGAATAAGACAATATGCAAACAAAACTGCGAAGGAATGTTGCAGTGGATATTTCAATGTAGTTTCATTTTATTTAACATAATTAAAATAAACTTAAAAACTAAAAGGTTCAAGGCCAAAACAGGAGGCAGCAAGGGCAAATGTGGCAGATAGCTCCACACTTAGGTAGCAATAAATAAATAAATAAATAAATAAAAAGTAAAAATTAAAATAAGAACAAGAATGAATAAAAAAGAAACAAAATAAAGTTGTGTGACATCATACATTTCTTCTTCTACACCTGTTTCTTACAACCTACGCACAGGTTTTAAAGCGTACTGCCACGTGCTGGTCCGTAAAAGAACAGCACTTTGCAATGCGCCGCCGCGCGTCAACTATAAACACAGAAGCCGCACGGCTCAGAGCGCTCGAGCCCGCAAACCAAAGCTGGAGTATATCTCAGCCTTAAGTGAACTGAAACTGTTCAAAGCATGGGGTCATGAGATTTCTCAAATGTTGGTACTCATYATATCTTACATTTTCACGGTATAAAACATCTTATGTCACGTATTGACGAGGATACTCTATATAAAATAATGTTAGCATCTGGGCTAACTGACCCATCACAAGACAAAGTAATCAACGCATAAAAGGATTTATAACTAAAAACTTTTAAAACMCGTTTTTTTCCCCCACATTAAGTGATCAAACATCTTTAGATTGAATGTTTCAGCCCGCAGATAAGATGTGTGATGTTAGTGACAACCTGTTGCAGATTTTTGTTTTATACTTTTAAAAGAGGGTGCAGAAATCTCCAGTTGTAGATCGTAACAAAAGGCAGAATATTCCAAAGTGATGCCAGGTTTGGAACAAGAAAGTGCTCTTTAATACAGTGCTTCTCAATCCTGGTCCTGAAGGACCGCTGTCCTGCATGTTCTAGTTGTTTCCCTGTTCTCCAGTAAGTCTTTAAGGTCTGCAGAAGCCTGYCAATCACTCATTCATTTAAATCAGGCGTGCCAAAGCAGAGAAACAGCTTGAGAATTACTGCTTTAATGATTCAAAACTCTGTTGTTCCCATTTTCCTGGAACATTTATTTAAAATCAAATCCCCCTGAAGGAAGGCAAATGAAGCTTCTTGGTCTTACTGTCAAGTAGGGATGCACCAATATGAAAATTTCAGCCCATTTCGATACTATTATTGGTGTCAAGGCTGCTAACCAGTGGGCGATATCTATCGCAGATGATCGTATCATCCATGTTGCTTTGAAGATGTGCAGTTTTACATTATGGAGTATTCATACTGTCTCCAAAAGACAACAAAGATGATGGTGAAAGAGAGAGGCATGAGTCCTCATTCATGTAATGTGTGCCACAGAAACCAATCAGTGGACAGGATTCAGTCTGGGGCTGGCAGCAACCCAAACAATCTTCACATGAGGAAATGTGCAGCAACGTTCTGTCTCAGCGCATGACTTATTAGCAGGACGTGGGTCCATGTCACTAAACTGGAAATGGTTTGTTTTGGAGAAGAGTGACGACGGTCAAAATAACGTTTTATGCAAGATTTGCAGAGAAGCATTAAGAGCAGTTCAACAACAAATATGGTCCATTTGCCAGTGAAGCACACAAAGGAGTGTGAGGACTACTTTGTGGGTCCACAGGTACGACTGGGCAATGTTTTGCAGACAATACAGCGGGTAAAATAAGTATTGAACACGTCACAATTTTTCTCAGTAAATACATTACTAGAGGTGCT
>NW_013953138.1:59483-60990 GCF_001266775.1 Austrofundulus limnaeus
GAAAAATGTAATTTAACAACTATATTGTTCGGTAGATGAAGTTTATTATATATCATAATTGTTCTCAGTCAGCCAGGTTGACAAGAGCTGCATGAATTAAATTTCCTCATTCTCTTCTTTGAAATAGAGTTCAACATCCATAAGCTTCTTTCTGCTCATAGGTCAAACATTTTCACTTAAATAGGAGTATACTGTGTACATGACCTTATTAAAAGTTACAGTTTAATGTTCTGTTTTACCAAGTTTTTTCTCCTTTCATTTTTACAAATGATGGACACCCACAGCAGAGAACTTTAATCGAGGTCTTTTTTTGCTTGGTTGTCCACTGGACCACCCGGAGACAGGATCTGGTTGTCCGAAAGAAAAATAATTTGTCTCGGACAACCTAAACAATGGTTATGTCTACCCCTGGTTCTGAAACACTGCGTCTATCCATAGCTGTCCTAGTAAGCAAGAAGGGTTTGACAGCATGTTTTTTTTTTTGTTTATTGATTTAAAAAAAGAAAGGAAAGAAGATATTGTCAGGCCAGTTTTACTTATTGGACCCATACAGGTGTTAATGCTGATAAATCGTGCATCCCTACTGTCGAGAATAAAACATATCTGTAGAGTATGGCCTTTCAAAGTGAAGAAAATTAATCATCAATATTGTGGTTGTTGAAATAATAAATAAAAAATCATTAGAAAAGATGTCCGGAGAAAGAAAGAAAAAAGTTTTTTTTTCGTTTTGTAATAACATAAAAAGGTAAGTGAGAAACGCAAAGGTAACTTTGTCACTGTGTCCTCAGTTCACTTCATTACAAGATTTAAAAACTTCTCTCCACTGACAGGCAACAGTAAAGCTTTCTTCAGCCAAAAAAAGCTCCAACTGAACCCGGTGTTAAACAGATAAACATTTAGTGTACCTTTAGTTGTGCTTTAAATGAACTTTAAGGAAGCTGTGATTCATAAGGTTTATAAAAAGTCCCATGTGACACAATCAGCAGTGGAAACTTTGATTTAAACTCACCGTTCTTCCAACAACTTCCTAAACTTCTGTTTGGCCAGCTCCATCAGACCGTCCACCTCCTCTTTAGTGCGCTTGAAGTTCTCGATGCTGAAGGCGTACACCGTCACCTCTGGGATGTTGAGATGTTTGCACCAACGCAGCGTCTGGTGCGACGAGAAAAATTAATGTGTTAAACATGTAAGATGCATGAATGGGTTTTTTGGCATCAAATGAGAACCGACCTCTGCCAGCTTGTTGAATCCTTGCGTGTGGCCTTCTTGGCGTTCCAGGTTTTTCTTGCGTGCGAAGCGTCGGTTCCCATCCATGATGAAGGCCACATGTTTAGGCATCGGTCCTGCCTGGGACAGACGGAACAGAAAGAGTTAAAACTTAGAAATATTTCAACAGATTTGATGTTATTCAATACAACTCCTTTTTTATAGTCAATTTTATGCTTTTAATCATTTCTTTAAAGGGGCAATATCATGTAAAATCAACTTTTTTGAGTTTTATATCATG
>NW_013953138.1:61990-69248 GCF_001266775.1 Austrofundulus limnaeus
TATTGTCATTAGTGATTATCTCAATTTCTGATAAAAGAATTGACAAAGTCCTACACACTGTGCCTTTAAACATAAAAACAATTTTAACAACAATTAAAGGTGACAGATACTTTATTATGGTATAGTATTTAAATATATGCCTGAGAAACACACAATATTGCCCCTATATAACAATATGTGCTTTTGTTTCACTTTTTTACACTAAATTTTTAAACTATTTTTCTTCCAATGTATAAAAAAACTGATATTTGTACAAACTGAACTTTTAGAGAAATTTTACTTTTTAAATTATTGACATTTGCAAAGAAAAACTTTTAATTTCCAAATAATTTTTATGAACTCATTCTCATATTGCAGTCTTTTTAGACTGACACAGTTAAAACTTGTATAAAACTAGCCRGCTAGTTTGTTCATCTAAAGCTGTAGTACAAGTACAACTGGTGGTATGTAAAATCAATTTTGTGGTACTTAAAAAATAACTCAACTTTATACTCCCAGATCAAACTTTGTAAAATGCTCATCGTGCTTACATACAGGTAACTTATTAATAAAGATTTGATCATTTAAACCTAAATAATGAAAGAAAAATAAAAAAAAAGAATAAATGTTCAAACTTGATTTGGACAAATAGTGAGTCTGCTTCAGCATATAAAAAGCATTTTATAAATGAATGCTTATAAAGTGCTTATATAGGTTGTTCATGAGTTTGTAAAGTGCTAATAATCCATTATAAGAGAGACTTTATTGTGAAATGTTTGAAGCCAACAGTGTCAAGAAGGCCTGAGGGAAAAGGGCTTGCAGAATATTTTATAACCGACACCGTGAAGAAAGGAAGCACCGAAATTAYGTCAAATGTGTGCAAAGGTCAGCTTTGCAAAGCAAATTAAATGCATCTGGTTTCAGGTTTTTTTTTTTCTGCTGCTTTCAGTGTATGAAAGATATACAAGAGAAGACGTTAATTTACTCCAATCGCAGAACTTTAAAGTCAATAAAACAGTCAATAAAAACTGATTTGTTTGACAACGGATGCTCGTAGAAGCAAGGTAATACCAACAAAAATAAAAATAATCCATGACCAATGTGTTTTTTTCCATCAGGACTGACTGGAGTGCATTACGTAAATATAAAAATATACAATTTTGTGCAAAAGGGCAAAAAAAAAAAAAAATCCCTCAAACGCGTGGTCAATGATCATGTGATGTGGGGTTTTAAGTCAACTGCAGTGCTTTCATATTTGAAAGGGGGAAAAAAAATCAACTTAAAGTGGAACTAATCATTCAGCTGCATTCTTTATGCCCTTCAGAAATTTGCCTAATAGTAACATCTTATTCCAGTTAATTACCACTGGATATTCCTGTTACTCCTGATTTTTTCCTCAATGTAAATGAATAAATCACAGCAATGTAATATCTTGCAACTGCTTATTAATGGTTGTGCATAAGAATGCTCCTCAAACTGTGAGTTCATTTCTGTTTCACCCTGAAAACTTAAGGTTAACCATTAAATCACACACACACACGTTCTTACCTTTAAGATGTTGGCGGAAATCTTCTCTATCAGATTTAATTCACCTTCTTTTATCCACGACATGATTCGCAGGTTTCACACGACCTGAAATGATGTGATTTTTAAAATGATTTATTTAAAAGTTAACGACAGAAGATGAAGCCCCCGCCGTGTGCGTTCAAATTATATCACATAACGAGTTATGTTTACGTTAAAATATCACATTTCATCTGCAGTCGGTGAGTGATTTCAATCCGTCAACTGGTGCCAGTGTCGAGCTCGTGAGACAAGCACTGAGAAGCCCCGAGGTTTTTCCTTAACGGCACTAAGTCAAAGCATTTTTCGGCAGAAAAGACTCACCGTCAGAGAAAACAGCGTCTTTCATTCAAACTGCTGAAGCACGAGTTGTTCTTCTGTCAAAGCTACGAGCGTTTCCTCACATTTCGTACACCTTCCAACTCACAGCTCTTTACGATGACGATCACTTCCCTGTTGGAGCGGCGTGACGCTTTACGCACGATGACGACTTCCTGTCGGGCGTCAGTAGATCTACAAAACATGCGGATAGACGCAGTTTTAGAACATGCTAACAAAACGAGACCAAGAATAAGAACCCATTTAAAGTACCACATGCATTCAAAGTACTACACTTTGTAGTATTCGTTATGTCAACTTTGGGTTCTGGGCTTGTCTTATAGAACAAGTAAAACACTCCATTAATAATACTAGCAATAAAACCAACAATAGTAACAATGAAACGAAAGCCATGTGTTAATTTGATTTAAAATCGTTTTTTATAATTTTCTGTACAACTCAGCCTCTTTTTGATGTGTCTCATCATTAGTAATCTGAGTTCAATTCCTGAAGAAAATTAAAAAGTCAATTTTTACACCAAAGGCTGGCAATGACAAATGTTTGTACGTCTGGAGTGTAGTTCCATCTTTAACCACTGGGGTGTGACAGCAAGTTCATCAACGGTTCGTTTGAACTTTTTAAAATGGCAGTGAAGAAGTTTTAGTTTTTTTTTTTTAATGGGGAGTSGGGGGAGAGGGGCTGGCCTTTTTTTGTTCCGCTGTTGAATCCTGCYTGAACTGTGAGAAGAAGCAAAACACGCCGACGACAAATCACAGCCCGGCGGGCAGTTGACTAAAATCACTGCGCCCGGAGGAGCTCGCGCAGCGCGGAGGATGTGAGAAGGCTAAAATGCAGAAAATGTTCTCCCTCCTCCAGCTCCGCTGCTAGCAGCTCCGGGGTCAGCGGGCAAGCCGGTCGTTAGCCTCAACTCCCCGGTCTCTGTGGGTCTTGGGGAGGGGGTGGGTGCGGGGGGGATATCTTGGTTTGGGGCAGGGGGCGGGGGTACACCGAGAAGGGAGACGACTACACGCCGAGAGGAGGGGGCTGGAAGTCTGAGACGCCTCCAGCCTTGAAGGGGCCGGCGGTTTGGCCACAGCACCCCGGACTAGCTAGCTTGTACCTGCGCGGCTAAGTGAATGGGATGGAGCCGGGACCGTCTGGCGCTGGTAGGTGTATTTTACTTTAAATATTTTAAGCATTATAAATCTGTACTCGTGGCTGCAGATGTATATATTTACAGAAACAGAGAGGGTGGTACGTACAAGAATATGCTTGGTGTCAACCCTCTTCCGTTAAACCGCAGCCCTTTAGTGAAGCGATGAAAACGACTCTCCTATCTGAATTTGCCACACAGTGATCAGAAAACGCTATTTGCTTTTATTTATGCGCACAGACGAGCCTTGTTAAAAGCGCTCCTCGTCCATGTGCGGGGGCAGGGAGGTCGTGGGAATCTCGGTGAAGCCCGCCTTCAGCAGCAGGAGCAGCTGGYTGTTCCCCGCATGTCCCGCACAGAACACCGGCCTCCCCTCTCACTGCTGGACCCTCACACTGATTTTTTTTAAAACAGTTTAACCCTGGCACCTTATTTGCAACATAAATACAATTTCTGGGGCCTTCAACATGAAACTTAATCGTGATACTTGCTCATTTGTTGCTGGAGTTGTATAACTAGAATTAGAAACTCCCCAACCTCTGGCTTATTTCTTACTCTGTGCTTGTTTCCCTTTCAGATTTACAGACAGAGTTGATTGGTGCCGGCTAGAGATGATTTTTGTTTGGACTAGTTCTTTGTTGACATAGATGTGGAAGTGAGCAATTAAAGGAAAAACTAGGGAACATTTCCTGGTCTGAAGTGAGCAGTTGTGGGTGATCATTGTCATTATTAATCCAGGGTCAAATCTATTCAGAAGGCACTTCGAACACTTTTGAAAAGTAGAAATAAAGTTCTCGAATTGTTGCTTTATTCGTGCATCCACACCAGACATTATAAATGTATTTCTCAACCCCCCCTTTCATTTTGAAGTCTGCTTTGGTGTTTAAAATGTGACAATAGGTGCAGTTTTTCCAGTTACCTCAGACGATCAGACGCCAAGGGAAGTCACAAATGCGAATCTTTGTTTTATTTCTTCTTCCTGTAACCTTGACGTGTGGTGATGAGCACCAGGGTCTTCCAGTAATCAAATGAACTGGTCCATATTTTTGAAATTTAAGGGGTGTGTCTCATTGGATCGTTTAGTTTTATCACCTCCTACACTGGAGATCTGCTTTTATATCAAGCTTTATTGTTTTCGCTTCTTACTACATTTTGAGGTGAAAATGTATTCAAATAATAATAGAGGAACTTTACCATCTTACTTGTAGAAACAAAAAATGTAAAAATAAACACAGCGTACTCTAGATGTAACTTTCTGTTATTATGAGGACAATAAGAAATAGTGAGTGTTTTCTAGTTGTGATGCTCCACTTTAAGTCTTGCCGCCTGGGAGAGAGACATGTCTATTGTGTTGGGATATGTGAGAGCGCTGGCTCCTCTTCTCACCATCTGCCTTTACTGGCACCAGGGAGAAAGCGTGCGTCTTTGTGCACCAATCGCAGCCGCGTTCGCACGTTCTTCGCACACACGCGCCCTCTCCCGCTCGTGGAGTACGTGTGGTCACCGCATGTCTCGAATCTGTGTTTGCTGTGTTTGTCGGAGGTGTGATTCTGCACACAGGACTGTCCCGGTTTGAGGCTTTCTGATGCTCGGTTCTTCACGATATGAGGCCAAAGAGGCCAAGGTCTCCTCAGCACGACCACAGTGGCCTCCTCCAACAGCCCCACACTCACACACACACACACAAGATCCCCTTATATCCATGACAATACCGTGTTGCTGTGGTGTCTCCATGGTGAGGCTGGGAATGTAGAGGGAGGGGGGGCCTGTATCAGCGTGGTCGTCGCAGGGAGGACACTCCCTCTGTAGTACAGCCGTGTGTTTGTGTGTGTGTGAGATGGAGGAGCGG
Source organism: Austrofundulus limnaeus (assembly GCF_001266775.1). Taxonomy (NCBI): domain Eukaryota; kingdom Metazoa; phylum Chordata; class Actinopteri; order Cyprinodontiformes; family Rivulidae; genus Austrofundulus; species Austrofundulus limnaeus. The sequence continues at coordinate 66,853 of NW_013953138.1, forward strand.
GGCAGCTGGGGTCTTTGTTGGGATGGAGGAGGGCTTCTCTCTGGGGACCTCAAGGTTAAGGCAGTGGGGCCCTCTCATGCAGGAGTCACAGCTAGCACCCAGTCTAGCCCCCCACCACCACACACACACACACACACACTGTCTGTGTCATGTGTTTCGACTCAATTACAATTTTTTAAGAAGTGAAACTTTGATGCTCATTGAACTTACCAGTCTGATTGAGGTTACATGATACAGTGTGTGTTTTCAGAGAGCGTATCAATCAAACATGGTGTGTGTATTAACTCACACACAAATGGTTTGTTACATGCATATTATTAAGGATGCAACGATTTGAAAATTTTAGCCGATATCAATATCCGATGTAATTAKTGCTGTTATGGCCAATAATCGATATTTACTGATATTGCACAAACACACAAATTATATTATACATAAACACACAAACACTGTCTTGGGTGATCCGGTTCCCCGGCACAAACAGAGCAATGTTGTATATGCTGTTAAGTGCCAGGAGGACTGCGACCATTTGTACATCGGGGAAACAAAGCAACCACTGCTCAAAAGAATGTCCCAACACAGACGAGCTACTAATGGCCAGAACTCTGCAGTTTTCACTCATTTACAGGCCAGCGGTCACTCTTTCAGAGATGAGGATGTTCTCATTCTTGATAGAGAGGAACGTTGGTTTGAGAGAGGAGTAAAAGAAGCCATTTTTGTGAAGAAAGACCGTCCATCATTAAACAGAGGTGGAGGCCTCCGTTTTCAGTTGTCCCCCTCCTACAGTGCTGCTATTGCCAGTATCACTCCTCCCCCTGTTAACAATAGGTGTTAATTAGGTGTCAACGATAGCCATGTGATGTGAGTATCAGTCACATGGAGGCAGTGCTTAAAAGCCTGAATTTTGCCTGAAACTCTCAGACTGAAGAAGTCTCTTGGAGGAGAGACGAAACGTTTCGTAAGACCTACACAATTTTTTTCTTTTAGATTTTTTACCTGGATTACTGAGACGCACCAGGACACTGTCTTGGGTCTTATTCCGATACCGTAAATAAACGACCAGACCCCTGACATGGCTCTACTTCAGTTATTCCTGGCTACGCAGCGTCAATATCACTATCATGATCAAACAGATGCCGCTCAACCAACCATCTCCCCTCCCAAAATAGAAACACAAAGCTAAAAAGTGGGAAATCAATATCGGACGTTAATATCAGTCCAGTTTTACATATTGGACCGATACGATATTCTAAAAAATTGCCAATATCGGCTGATACTGATATCAGTACAGATATATCGTGCATTACATATTATYGTTCTAATCAACCATTAAATCAAAGCTTTCTAAAAGATATGTCTTCCGAAATATTATTTTGCCATGTTTCRGCTGACAGACTGTCTCTGCTGACTGCTGAACCATAGGAAAATCCCTTTAATGTCACTGTGAAGCTTGGAGTTTCCACTTTTCAATCTGCAGAGTGAGTCTCTGCCCCAGGCTTTAGTCAGAGTCCCTTCTGGGAGTTTTACTTCCTAGATGCCCCCACTCTGGAGGTCCTTTGGGCATGCCTTCCTGACCCTGCTGGGAAAAGATCCCAGGTCAAACCCAGAAGCCGCTGCAGGGATTGAGTGTTCTCTCTAGCCTGGGAGCACGTTCGGACCCCCCCAGGAGGACCCGGAGAGTGTCGCTGAGGAGGAATGTCTGGCTTCCCCTTGTGAACTTAACTCTGAACCTACATGACCTGACCACAGAAAAGTGTCAGAAAATAGATTAATGGAACTATTGCCTTCAAAATGGTTGCAGTTTATACAAGCGCACTTGCTCGAGGTCAAGTAGTTTGCTTAATTAGTAAGCTATTAATTATATCAAACAAGTGCTAATGATAATTTCWATCAAATGTAGGTTGAAACACTGTCATCTGAAATATACAGAAGGGAAACAGGCTCAAACTAGATGAGAAACAGCCTAACTCTGACAGTAAGGTGAGGTTGTTGAAGACAGTTTCATGTGGCAGGTCGAACATCAGGACATGACTGAGCAAAACAAAATGTGAAGTAAATCTACTAGAGGAGCAAGTCCTCTCCTAGGTAAACATTTCAAAGCTGATTGATCTGTTTAAACTCTCYAAAGAAGCACATATCAGCAGATAACAGTTAGTCATAATCTTAACTKCAAGTGTTTCTGAAACTTTGTGAAGAAACTGAAGTGTTTTAAGACAGGGCTTTCCTGTTTCAAGACTGGGCTTTCCTGAAAGCAGACAGGAAACACAGACAGGATTCCATGCAACCTTCAGGTGAAAATGAAGACCCCAAACCAGTGGTTATTCTGTATGTTGCGGGTGTCTCGGAGAAACGGAGACGTTTATTTTCTAAACATGATGTCCCAGTGGCTTTCAAAC
>NW_013953138.1:70248-99509 GCF_001266775.1 Austrofundulus limnaeus
GAAACGTTTCATTAAAGAAGAACCCGTCCAGAAGACCTATACAACTTTTTTCTTTTTGTTTTAAGACAGAAACTTTCACAGAGGTCAGTTCTCTGAGATCTCTGGAACAGCCTGAACTCTGCAGAGTTTGTTTAAATCTGTGTGCAAGTGTATCTGAAAGAACTGATTATAAGATGATGAAGGATGGTGGTACAGATTTTTAAGTTYGATCTAAATTTCCCCTCTGTTCTCTCTCTGAATTTTTTGTCAAGCAACACAAAGAAACAGGGTTAYATTTGTGTGGATCTTACTCTGAGCATTTTTCTGCCCGCCTGTCTAATGTTTTATACAGTAATGTATGGAACAAAAACAAAAAGTTTTATAATAAYCTTGGATTATTTTAGAAGGTTGAAAATTAAGACTAAAAATTAAGTTTTGTTAGCAAATTTGCTACAATTATGAATAGATTTCTAAAACTGCTACAGTATTTGTTTTAGGAACAGTGTGAAACGTCACAATGAAAAAAAAAACACTGTATTGTCATGTTTGGAACAGATCAATAAATAAAGAATTTGTTGCAAAGTTTTTTCCTAAAGTGAGAGGTGTCTTGATCCGATATCAAAATCGGATATCAGTCCAATGTTAGCCAAAAAATGAATATCAGATTATATTGGCCTGCATCTAAAATCTTAGATATTAGCACTCTGATACAAGAAGTCCRTTAYAGTACGCTCAGGATTTCTATCCAGCAGCTTCTAGATCCAGCATAAACAGCTGACATGATCTTGAATAGTTCTTTTACACTTTAAAAGTATATTTTGTTTTTATTGGATTTATTGAGGTAATTTTCATGGTTTTCTCTTTTATTATTTATGTATTGTATTTAATTTTACAATATTATGTTTAAGTAATAAATTGATCTAACCCATTGGTTAATAATAAGTAGGACCAGTCTTTCTCATAACTACTGTTGTTGACTATTTTATTGTTTGACTTTATCAAAACTTTTAAAGATTCCACAATACAAAAAAAGGTCATAAAAGTATGTTTGATTCATTCTAATACCGTACTGGATCGATATCGGTATCAACCAGTGTTCAAGGCTGCAACAGTGAAGTTATATTTTACAAAAACACTTGGCCATTTTATCAGTTTTTTTTTTTGAAAATTTGACCAAATGCACAAACAAAAGGTGAGGTGAGAACTGATTGGAAAAAATTTCAGAATTATTTTACTAATTTATTCCTTCTTTTCTCCCTTCCCTGTTGTCTTCATTTCTGTCCTTATCTGGTTGTTTGTCTTGTTYTTTGTGTTTTATCCAAACGCTGTTCATCACTCTGTACTGCTCTTTTTAAACACAAATAATGCACCTTTGTTTTTCTCTGGCCTCACACATCTGCTGCACTTGACATTGTTTCCTTTCATTCTTATCATCCCTCTTCCTCCCTTCCTGTCTCTGCTGTTAAAACTTGGGGCCCACTTGAACTTCTGTCTATATTTCCTTCCTGACTTCTGCTCACATTTGTGGCAATTTCTATCACTTTCTCTGTTTTTATCGTTTATTTTGACACCTTGTTTCATCGGTGTTTCTTTTCCTCTTGTGTTTGTTCTTTGTCCGTTTATTCAACCAAACTTTTTATTTTATTTTGACTGTTCACTTTCTTCAATCAAACTCTGCATTGAATCCCCCTCCTCTGTTGCCTGTCGTCCTGGATGCCTCCTTGTAACCTGTCTGTCCAGTGCCCTTGGGGGTCTTCCCCCCACCCCTGCAGCAGGTGTTCCATGCCCCCCGCCGGCCAGGCATGGGCACCGTGGGCAAGCCCATCAAACTACTGGCCAACTACTTCGAAGTGGAGATCCCAAAGATGGACGTCTATCACTACGAGGTGGACATTAAGCCCGACAAGTGCCCACGACGAGTCAACAGGTAAAATAACGTGTGACAGCTTTGGTTACACTTTCAGGTTATTTAATTTGATGATGTTGTCAAGCCTGGTAAAGTTATTGAAGTCCAGCTTTATCTGTCTTGTTCAGCTCCTTGTGGTCACTCAGAGTTAACAGAAATGTAACTTAGCAGAAAAGTGTCTTGTTCCAGATTTATCCAACAGCCGACTTTATCTTGTGCAGAGGTAGCAAAGATTTAAAAAGAGAAATACCCCCTCACACAGACACACACACACACACACACATACGTCTGGTTTGTATATCCGCGTGAGAGTCGTGCATTGACTTGCATTCATGGTTTTTTGGAACTTTTATAGCCTAACCCTGACTTTTCCTCTAAAATTAACCTCATAGGTCACCTGACCTTAAAAATCAAACTTAACTCTATTCACACCTTGGTCCTAAACCTAACCCCCCACCCGTAATTTGCATTTGGACCCGTAGGGACCAGGCATCGGTCCCCATGAGACTGCTTTTTTGGAAAAATTGTCCCCATGATGTAGGAAAAACAAGGCCACACACTCAAACACAAAACTTAACTTCATAAAATTAAGATGTAAATGTAAACACATAACAACATGCTCCATCGACACAAAAATAACTACAATAAAGTGAACCAGTCACAATCATAATTAAAATACCTAAAATACACCACTTGAAAATCATAGGAAATCTTGATAAATTACAACTGAGCTCTAATAGAATGGAAATGAGTGTAAAACATGCTTAATTTTATTTCTTGTTACATGGAAGATGCACGTGTGCCACAATTTGTTTGGTACATTTAGGAAAGCAATTATTATATTTAGCTGGATGTTATTAAGAATATTAAAGAACAGTTAATTTTGTTTTTCTCCCCTCAAAGTGAGAAACGTACATGTCTGTGAAGATGCATCAGAAAGTCAGTTCTGTTCAGCCCTTRTTTTCAACAGTATAATTGGATAAAATAGACAGACTGAAGACTAATAATACTGCTTTTCTAAAATGGGCATCTTGGTTGAAAAGCTTGCCATCTTCCTTCTTCACTAATACATTTTCTTCATGTAACTTTTAGCTCTGTGCWGTTTTTACTGGTTCAAACCAGGTTTTTTTTTTCTTCAGCTAAACCACATTCAGGGAGAAAACAGATCTGATCTGCCACATTTTTGATTTGTCACATTCATTGCTTTAATCTTGGCACTAAACAGAACATAAACCTAAATTTCAATGCTCACAAGGGTGAGCTGCATTCGATGTTGATGTTTGTCATGGCTCCCCAGAGAAGCAGCTCTTTTTAAAAAAAGGCTTTCTTCTGTGCCTTTGATGGTAATTGGCAACCTGACACTTAACTGGTATGTTTCTTCATGTTTGATCTAACAGGATTTTTTTTTTTTTTTTCATGTAGGCCTGAATGCTTTCTATGCTTTTATTACTGCACTAAAATGGTGTCAGGCTTGTGACTGAGGTGGCTGTCAACAACATATGATCCACCATCATTCTCCACAGTTGTCTCGTGGATTCATGTGTCAGGGCTGCCTATTAGCAGGAAAATAAAACTATATTGTCTGTCTGTTTGTCACCAGTCTCACACAGCTTTGACACCAATGTAGTTGCCGATTGCCTCAGAACTTATGATTGCGAATATTCATTTAAAAGGTTTTGATTGGGACATATGTTTGAAAATGTTGAAACCACATTTTTGCAAACATGTTAATATATTTGTCGACTTGTGTTGCTTTGAAAAAATACTTTGTTTTTGTATCAAAGATCTAATGCTAATCAAAAACATGAAAAAGGCACTTTTCTCCCTGCCTATTAAGGCAAAAACAAGACTGACAACTGCCCTCACATCATCCCGTTTAGACCATTAAAAACTGTACAAAACTGGCAGTAGATTTTCAGATTTTGACCTAAAATTGGACAGTCGCGCTGGGCCTTTAATTTAAAACAGTATATGTTTTGAGGAGATGGAAAATAAATCTGTAAAAGCTTTTTTTAAAAGACGTGATAGGAAATGTCTTAAAATACACAAATGATAGTCAGTGTTTTTATTTATTTAAATATATTTATTTAAGTCTATAGGCCTCAGAAAACTTAAAAAGTTGCTAATTGAACATTTTCCACTGGAGGTCAGCTGTTGTTCACCTTCAGTACATTTTGAATTTGAGACACAAAAGGTTCAAAAACGCATGCAACGGTTGAGGCCTTTGACCTTTGCTCTTAAAGCCCCCCACACTTAAACGAAGATTAACGCATTGAACATTGCCCCCCCCCCCCCCCCAATGCCACCTGAACCCTCACTCTTTTTGTTCTTGCCTCTCTCGTCGTGACCACGATGTGTTGCGCCCACCAGATGTATCCTGTTTGATCAATACTCTTATCGTATTAGGAACTCTGTCACAATAAAGCATCATGATGGGAAACTGGGGGTTAAATCGACTGCTTGTGATTCCTTTGGTTTCTATTGATTAAAGCCTTTTTTATGTTTGGGTCCTACAGAGAGGTGGTGGAGTACATGGTCCAACATTTTAAGCCCCAGCTCTTTGGTGACAGAAAACCAGTGTATGATGGCAAGAAGAACATTTACACGGTGCTAGCACTTCCTATTGGGAGTGAGAAGGTACGTTTTTGCTTGCAGGTTATCTTTGTTCTCGTTGCTCTCTATTTTATGTTATGCCTGCTGCTTCTCCAGGTGGATTTTGAGGTAACCATCCCCGGTGAGGGTAAAGATCGAATCTTTAAGGTGTCCATTCGTTGGCTGGCCAAAGTGTCATGGCGCCTGCTGCAGGAGACTCTGGTCAGCGGGCGGCTGCAGGTCCCACTCGACTCAGTTCAAGCCCTGGACGTGGCYATGCGTCACTTAGCCTCTATGAGGTACAGCTAGACCTTTGTGTTTCTTTGATGCACTACCTAAATGTGCACAGTTCCAATGCTGTGGCTGTATGTCAGCATTGTAAAGTCAGCTGTGTTCAAGTTGAGCAACAAGTTGTGATTTTGGCCTTCTTTTCTTTTTGGTATTAAACTTGACAGTCTTTTGTGCACATTAGCAAGGTTCACTGAGTTTCTTTCTGACTTTAGTGACYGCCATACCTCCAGGCATGAGCCACTTCACAAAAGACAATTGTTAGCCGAAACCTGTGTGAAACTGTCAGAACAATGCTGGGTTAACGGAATCATAACTCGCTTCAGGACTTGAAAGTGTTAAAGGAGTTTACAGGCAACAGATTCCAGTTCAGTGACCATGTATCCCATTTCTTCTTCAGCAAGTCTTGAATTTTCTTATTTAACAATTCAACTCCTTCTAATTAGGTACACTCCAGTGGGCCGCTCATTCTTCTCCCCACCTGAAGGATACTACCACCCACTGGGTGGGGGGAGGGAGGTGTGGTTTGGCTTTCACCAGTCTGTGCGTCCCGCCATGTGGAAGATGATGCTTAACATCGATGGTGAGTCACTGAAGACGATCTCATCTCTGTGTGAAGTCATTCAGTGATCTCAGTGGCTTTTACTGACACTGTTGGTTAACATGTACTCCATGACAAAAAAAAAAAAAACGAATTAAATCATGACTGATGTATTAAAAGATGGCATAACTGGCACTTTACTATTTATGTTTTTTTACTGCTTGTAGATATATATATCACTTAAGGCGTAAATGTGGCCAAATCACAGCTTTTATCTAGGAAGTCATCCACTGCTCTCTGTCTCCCTCTAGTGTCCGCCACGGCCTTCTACAAAGCTCAGCCTGTGATTGAGTTTATGTGTGAGGTTCTGGACATTCGCAACATCGATGAGCAGCCAAAGACTCTCACAGACTCTCAAAGAGTTCGCTTCACTAAAGAAATTAAAGGTAAGAAACTTGGTTGTTTTGAAATAACCCAGTGAACATCAGGATGACCCTAAACCAACAAACCTTCTGAAGTTAATTTTATAATTTTCCTCCCAACAGAATACAATGTAAAGCTCATGAGTTACTCTACCATCCCACCATTCAGTGATAGGTCTCTTGACTTTGTTAAAAGTTAAATTTGACAAGATTACTTCTTTTTTTTGTCAGTTTTGGGTGTCGGGTTGTTTTAATGCTTTTCTGTTTAACTTATTGTTTACAGGCTTGAAGGTGGAGGTGACCCACTGTGGACAAATGAAGAGGAAATACCGTGTATGCAATGTTACCCGACGTCCTGCCAGTCACCAGACGTAAATATAAAATAATACACAGATTTTGAAAACCCTTCCCTTCTGTGTTCACATAAAATAAGACTGCAAACCTCCAGTTGGACATTGCAAAAATACATGACGTGAATATAATGCAGGTATTATTTATTTCTAGGTTTCCTCTCCAGCTTGAAAGCGGACAGACAGTAGAATGTACAGTGGCCCAGTACTTTAAGCAGAAGTACAACTTGCAGCTCAAATACCCTCACCTGCCCTGCCTACAAGTGGGACAGGAACAAAAGCACACCTATCTACCCCTGGAGGTAAGATGCAGTCAGAGAGGATTTAATTGTGATAAATACGTTATTTAGAGACTAAAACAAAGCATATTAGAGTCCTTGAATTTTGTGAAAGAATACATATTGCCTTCCGTTTTTCATACCTGAGGTTTAAACTAAGATTATCCTATGATGTAAATTGATTGGAGACTTTGTGTCAAATTATGAAAAGTCTCATGCAACATTGTGAGATGTCACACTCAGTTTGTGTGTTGTGAATACATTTCTCCAAAATTTATTCAGATGTAGAAGTACATCTATTGATTATTTTTAAGTTTTATGAACATTTGTCCTGTGGTTCGTGAGGTATTTTGCTAACAAAGCTGATGACAGAATGGGCAATGGCAAAATTGTAACCAAATTTATTGTACAGTTAGTGCTCAGAATAAATGTTGGCATCAGTTCCAGCTACACAAATTGAAGCCAGTATATTTCAAACTGATTGAGTTAAAGTTATTATTGTGATTTTTAAAGTCAGTTTGCCATGACTGGTTGGTATAACTGATTAATCAGTTGTAGGGAAACATCTAATAATTACTTTTTGACAATTTTCTTAAAATCCATCCAGTATTTCCAGATATATTTCGCTAACACTGAAAAGTGACCATGCACCAAAACACAAGCAAAAACATTTCTTTGCCTTTGGGGATAATTAAATAGTTATGTACACAGAAATCTAAAACTATTTGATGGTCAAACCTTAGTGAATCTCTGTTACTCATTCCAGGTGTGTAACATTGTAGCTGGTCAACGATGCATCAAGAAACTGACAGATAACCAGACCTCCACCATGATCAAAGCAACAGCTCGTTCTGCACCCGACAGACAAGAAGAGATCAGCAGGCTGGTGAGCTTTATTGAAAACCAGCAAAGAATCTAACACATGAAACCATTTGAACTATCGATTTGTAGTTGGAGGGAAGACATATAATTCACATCCTTCATTCTCTGCAGATGAAAAATGCCAACTTCAACCTGGACCCCTACATCCAGGAGTTTGGGATCAAGGTGAAAGACGATATGGCTGAGGTGACGGGCCGAGTGCTGCCAGCTCCTATTCTGCAGTACGGAGGACGGGTAAACACGTCTCATCTGTCAGCGTAGTGTTTTCATGTTGCCAAACATATAATCATTCAAAAACAGCTTTAACAGGGTTTGGTTTAAAAGCTGCTTCTCTTGTTTTTTGTTCCACAGAACCGAGCCATCGCCACCCCCAACCAAGGAGTGTGGGACATGAGGGGGAAGCAGTTTTACAACGGCATTGAGATCAAAGTCTGGGCAATTGCCTGCTTTGCCCCCCAGAAGCAGTGCAGAGAGGAGGTGCTTAAGTAAGTCCTAATGAATAGCAGCAGTGAGGATTATTTTGTTGTTGAAGGAATTAGACGTTTGTTTTTTTCCCACTTCTAACATTCTTTGGCTGAGTTTAAAAGTTTGAGGTAAATTATTAAATCTACTTTTCCTTGCCTCTTTCATGCTTTGCAAGGGAGATAATCAGCTTTGTTCAAATATCCTCAATAATAATAATAATTCAGAATTTTCACTGTTTCAAATTTCTAAATTATGTAAAAGAAAAATCTTTACAAAACTCTTTCAAACTAAGTCAGAGTTATACATTTTAGCTTGCTTTTATTTTAACTTAAATTTATCTCAACTGTACTGTGTGTTTTTTAACTTAGGAACTTCACAGACCAGCTGCGAAAAATCTCTAAGGATGCTGGGATGCCCATCCAAGGCCAGCCATGCTTCTGTAAATACGCCCAGGGAGCCGACAGCGTGGAGCCCATGTTCMGACACCTRAAGAACRYCTAYKCYGGMCTRCARCTYATCATCGTCATCCTGCCTGGAAAAACTCCTGTTTATGGTACTTGAATTTGTTTTCAGACCCTCTTTTTTATGTTAATCAAAAACGCATGTGTATTTTTTATCAAAACAAAAAAATAATGACATGCAGTGGTAAGTTTACAGCTTTAAACTCTGTTATATTCTTTTTGTATTATCAGCAGCGTATAAATAAATGACTTATCAGTGAGCTTTGTTTCTATTTACATTCAAGTCCCTGTGTTGTTTTTCCTAGAGATATTCTCACACATTAACAGYAAGAGAGGAGGAAGTACACATCCTTAAAACAAACAGCAAATTACAAATGGTTTTCAGAAATACCCTGTTATAATACCATCAAGTCAGATTACTGCAGTCTTTATTGTTACGTGTTGWSTAATTTCTAAACCCTCCTCTTCAGCCGAGGTGAAGCGAGTGGGAGACACCCTGCTGGGCATGGCCACCCAGTGTGTTCAGGTGAAGAATGTAGTGAAGACGTCGCCTCAGACGCTCTCCAACCTCTGCCTCAAGATCAACGTAAAGCTGGGAGGCATAAACAACATCCTGGTGCCTCATCAAAGGYAAGTTTCTGTTTGACCGGTGTTTTATGTCTTGTTTTTTAGATGATAGATAAAAAACACGTAGAGCATGTGAATGATTTTTATGCCGTCTATTGCTGTATTTTACACTCAACGTTGGGGAAATCGGGTAGTTCAATGTCTGTTTTGTTTTTTGTTTTTTCCAGAGTTGTAAAGTAACAAAGTACAAATACTTTGATACGTAACTTAAGTAGAATTTTTGGATATCTGTACTTTACTTGAGTTTTTAGCCTACTTTTTACTTCTACTTCTTACATTTTCACACAATTATCTATACTTTCTACTCCTTACATTTGTTTAAAAAGGCAAGAAGTAGAAAGTTATTACTTTTATTTCATTTTTGCTTTTTTTTCATTCCAGCTTGTTATTGTAAAAAAATAAATACAATCCATATAAATTGTGCCTCATAGATGGAGTGAATTTAATTGTGGTTGAATGAGAAGTATAAATACACTGCTCAAAAAAATAAAGGGAACACTTAAAMAACGCACGCTARCTCCCGATCTTAATCAATGAAATATTCGCATTGAGTACTTTGTTCTGTACAGAGTTGAATGTGCTTCACAAAAGTTTGATTTACTTGGAGTTAGCGTGCATTGTTTAAGTGTTCCCTTTATTTTTTTGAGTAGTGTATATAAAACTCTGATACCATATTAGTTTGTACACACATTAAAATAAAAGTACTGTACTTAAGAAGTATTTGTATTTCATGAATTATATTATTGCATTTGGCCACAGCTCTCAGATACATTTTTATTTTGGAAAAATATTTTGTGCAGCCTTGATATATGTATATAAACTGAAACAGCTGAACTAGTGCAGCCTAGATTTAACATAAATTAGTTATTTTAATAAAATATAGTAATTTCTGCATTTTTTCGGGGAGGTCACCTCCTAATAAATGTCATTATGGAAAATCTAACTGCTCATTTTAAATCAATACTTTTACTTTTAATACTTAAAGTACTTAAGACTTTTACTCAAGTAATTTTCCTAAAGGAGACTTTAACTTTTACGAAAGTTAATTTTGTTGCGGTACTTGTACTTTTACTCAAGTATCACTTTGTGGTGGTTTATATAATGCTGTTTTTTKTCTAGTTTAAAAAATACTACAGATCTGGGTTTTTAAAGTTCTATTTTTTGTCCAGTGTATTTGCAGCCCTCACAGTTTTTGCTGAGTAACATGTCAGCATTTCTGCATGTGATGATATTGTAAGTTCTTTAAAAGATCCTTTGCCTTCAGTGTAAATTGCGTCTTTCCCCCTCATGTGTKCCTCAAGGTCAGCAGTGTTTCAGCAGCCAGTTATCTTCCTGGGAGCAGATGTCACACACCCTCCAGCTGGAGATGGAAAGAAGCCCTCTATTACTGCTGTAAGTCTCAYACCTTCTTTAAAACAATACTACTGGAACCTAAAGACAATGTCAGGAAAAGAAAGGGAAACCCAGCCAGCCTCTTGTCAAATCTGGAATGCACATTAAACTCGTACATTAAGATGAGATTTAAGCTCTGATAACTAGTGAATCTATTTTATCTTTTATTTGTTTTGAAAATAAGTGATGACCCCTACAGTTTAAACATTTAAGTTAATCAGAAAGGGTTCTGATATCCTAACTTTAAATCTGTATTTTATAAACCTTTAGGAGCTATAACTTTAAACCTGATTGTCTGGTGTTTCTTATTACAACCTTTTCAGAGACACAAGAAAATAATTCAGTGAATTATAGTATTTATTACGACTGTAAACCAAAGTACTTCTGAGTTTAGTCACTAAGTCTTTTTTTTCTTTCTTCTATCCTGGTTGTTGAGTTACCAAGATTGTCGGAGCCCTCGTTTTATAGTCAAATAAAAATAGCACGAACGTGAATAATGCAAATTATTTCCAGATCTCATTAAAACACCAGTTGTGGTTGCTTAGAGACTGTGACTCAAGGCAGCTACTGCTCGCTGTAACGCAGGTAAAAAGAGAATGCCAGAGCTATAAATAGTATGCTTGAAAGAAAAGAGCTGCATCATTTTAATTTCAAAACACAAATCAAACTTGAATAAAAGTTACATGATTTCATATTCAGCTCATTTGTCTGTTTTAATGGTTTTAAATGAAGTATTAAAAAAGGTTTGTGATCATTTAGGATAGGTATTTTAATTCATTTGTCTTTTAAAGACTTAATCTTTTTTTTATTAAAAAAAAATAATTTAAATATTGAATACTTTAATTATAAATTACTGTTTTAATGTTTAACTTTAAGGTATCAGAGTGATTCCAAACACTCAAATGTAACTTAATAGATCAGGCTGAAAAAGATTTTAAAACGTGTTTTTTAATGTTATGAACACACAGGAAACACGCAGACTCGCTCTGTCTTTCTAAATCACGTCATGAAAAAATAATTACAGGCAGTTTGTCTTTTGTTTTGCCTCCAGTTCACAGCTGAGGCTGAAGAAAGGAGTAGTAAGGGTGGAGTCGGTTCAGGGTATAAGGGAAACAAATGGCTCATCACTGACTCACATTGAAAAGGGAAATGACGCCGACTCTCGTCTGCGCTTGACCTCAGCTCAGCTGTGGTTGGATGTGTTGTTGCCTAGCAATTGTGACAAATGATTGARTCAGGCAGCGAGAGGATGGGAGAGGAGAGTGGATAGTGTTTGCATCATCCAGCTTGGGAACTGCTGAAAAAGGATGATTGYAGCGTTTTTGATAAGAGAAAAATCCAACTTTAATGCTGAGCCTCACACACTTTTCACATGCAGCRTTCAAGGTTGGCCGTAGTTTCGACAAACAAGGGGATAAAGGAAGAAAATGACGCATGGAAGGACGTTAACACTGAAGCAGTTTAAGTGGAAATAGGAGTTTATACAGTTTCTATTTCTATGGCCCTCGATGAGTACCATGTTCAGCTGTTTGCACACCTGTTCTTCCAGGTGGTAGGCAGTATGGACGCCCATCCCAGCAGATACTGTGCCACAGTCCGCGTCCAGAGACCCCGGCAGGAAATCATCGAAGATTTATCCTACATGGTGCGGGAACTGCTAATTCAGTTCTACAAGTCAACCCGCTTTAAACCCACCAGGATCATTTTCTACAGAGATGGTGTTCCTGAGGGACAGTTGCCACAGGTACTGTTTTTAAACACTGTTTAAAAACAGTGTTTTAAAACTGTTTTTATATGTTTGATTTCTCAGTGTATTTCTTTGCACTGATAGAAATTGTGTTTCAGTGTTTTTCTCAGCTTGACTCCTAATTAAAACCCTTTTCTGTGTAGATTCTCCACTATGAGCTCCTGGCCATCAGAGATGCATGCATAAAGTTGGAGAAAGATTATCAGCCTGGTATCACCTACATCGTGGTACAGAAACGCCACCACACACGCCTCTTCTGTGCTGACAAGTCTGAGAGGGTGAGCAAACAATTTTTTCTTTATATTTTATTAAATTTAAATTTAGTTGATTAATTTTATGTTTTTTGGGGGGTAATGGACAAGTATTGTTTTCATTGACAGATTGGGAAGAGTGGGAACATACCTGCAGGGACTACGGTGGACACCAGCATCACTCATCCCTTTGAGTTTGACTTCTACCTTTGCAGTCATGCAGGCATACAGGTATTATTAACATAAATATTTTAGTATTTCACAGACGGTTGTGTGAATGCATTTTCTTAATAATTAGTCATTTTCATCCCGCTTCTTAATTTTTGTCTGCATCTAAAAAAAAAATCCTTCTCTGACCCCAGGGTACCAGCCGGCCATCTCATTACTACGTCTTGTGGGATGACAATCGTTTCACAGCTGATGAGTTGCAGATTTTAACCTACCAGTTGTGCCACACATATGTTCGTTGTACCCGCTCAGTTTCCATCCCCGCCCCAGCCTACTACGCTCGTCTCGTGGCCTTCCGAGCTCGCTATCATCTAGTAGACAAAGAGCATGACAGGTTGGTGTGCTGACATTTTTAAAATTAAATTTATGGAWAAGATGAAGTAATATTCTAAGCGGAGTTTTCTTCTGACACGCATCAAGTGTTACGGGTTTGTGCTCAAGCTCTTTTTTTTTTCTGTTGTCTTTGCAGTGGAGAGGGTAGCCACGTATCTGGTCAAAGTAACGGCCGGGACCCCCAGGCGCTGGCGAAAGCTGTTCAGATYCATCACGACACGCTGAGGACCATGTACTTCGCCTGAGCTTCACCAGCCATCATCACCATCGTTCCCTCCCACCTCATTTCTACCTGAGCGGGCAGGAGGCCCACTCCCACCTCATCCCCATCCCTTATTCCCAACAACTGCCCACTACACATCCTCCACAAACGTGCCAGTTTGTTACTCAGACCCATGAAACACAACACTCCTCTCCTGTAAACACAGCCAGAATGCAGCTTCATGCACTCAAAATGTTTTTTTTTGTACTTTTTTTACTTTATCAGGACAGTTGTTTTTTTTACGTTGAATTGTTTTTAATTGTGGACATTATGTGATTTTTCTTGTACGCTACCTTCACACTCCCATCTAASTAAGTATGCAATACAAATGGGAGGAAAAATGGGCGTTAAAAAAGGGGTGGGTAAAAAGTCCTGAAACCTTTTTAACTGCCACCACAATGCTGCCTCTTTACCCATCCGAACGCCGGATGCCAGTGTTCCAAGCCCCTTAGCATTGGGGTCCTCCAAAGGGGTGGTACTGAGCACGCACACTTACATGTATGAATTTGTATTTTTTTTGTGTTTTTACATCATCATGAAAGACATTCATGTTTTTAATGTTTTGAAATAATGTTATTTTTTTAAAGCAGCCTTGAGGAGTCTGAGGTATGGTACATTAGCACTTAGCGTTAGCATGTAGGTGCCACCAGTCCCGCACATTGAGTTTTAGTCATGTGAGGTTGTCACCTGGTCTTTTAAATTAGCAGACTGGAGGAGGAGGTGTAGCTGTATAGATGGAGGAGCAGTGCCGTTGCACTCTGTCCTCGTTGGCCAGTCCCTAGGGTTTTAGTCTATAGAGGCAATTATAGCATAASTGTAGAGGGACCATTTGCATAGAGTGTATCAAATATACTTGCACCCCATGCACCTACCAGCATTATTAACCAGCCAAAAGTGATGCCAACCAATTAAAAAGGGGCACTTAAGCAGGAAGGTTACTTCTGTATTCATTGCTCTTTATGATTTGAGGCACTTTTTGTTTACTTATTGATTTTTTGTTTGTTTGTTTTTTTTACTTCAGAATTATGAACATCTTTTGGAAGACTTGAACCAAACTATTTTACATTTCTACTGTCACACTTTAATTGCTTTCAGAAACGAGGCAATAGGCAACATTATCCTGTAGATTTGACAACAGGCAAACGTGGAGTTTGCGAACACTCAAGTGCTGCGCGGCTGACGCTCCATTCAGCCGCTGAACTCGCTTCGATCGTTCTGCACATTCCTACTCGTGTCAGTGGAGATGACGCCACTCAGCGCATCTTACCCTTCCAGTGGCAGAATTCTTCGCATACCTGTACACGCCTACCTTCCACCGGTCCTGTTTTCACTCACGGCTCTTCCTTCTGCAGGCGTTTACTGCTCATGCCCTGGGTAATGAAAGCACACATACACTTGGTTTCCCTTTTTAGCATCTAGTGAAAAACAAAGTCATGCACTTGCCCTCTTTGTTTTCCTTCAGGCCAAACTATCACTCATTAGCCTTTCCACCACTTTCTGTGTTTGCCATTTGTTTTCACACGCAATCAGCATCTTCTGTCCCAATCCTCTAGTCTGTGTTAGCCAATCCCTATTGGTGCTCTGTGTGCATGGGCGTCACAGATGGGGGATTGCTCATTGGACAGGGAGGGTCTCTATTACTATTTAATAAGCCCTGCCTTTACATCAACTCACTCTCTGGATTTATATATAGAAAAAAAATGCATGTAATTATTTTTTAAATGACTGGATATTCTGAGCCACCTTACTTTGGTTTTCTTAGAGATAGGAGCCTTGTGCTCACCACTGCCTGTCAATTGTTTTGCCTCGATTGTGTAATGGTGATTGAGACTGATAGTTTTTGTCATTTTAAATATTGTGACTATTGTCAGAGTGTATCCTCAAGAGGGCACTGTGGAGACGGTCTCAAAATTCCACCGCAGCTGCCCTTAAAGCGCCTCAAATCTYGTCTGATGGTCAAAACCCCTTAAAGTTGAAAGGGGATCGAAAAAAAGAAAGAAATCAGACGAGTTTGAGTTTAAAATCATATTTATGAACTTGCATAATCCAAATGCCTTTGTACACCGGTTTACTGATCCTTCATTGTGTCCAAGGTGATTTGTATATATGAAGATATCATATTTACATGTTATATATTTTGGCCCGACACATGCTGGGCCTTTCACAGTTGAGGCCAGTGTTTTACTATATTTAAATACAAGACTGGGGTGCCTCCCAGCACCACTAAACCAGATGCAGTTCTTCACTTACTGAAGTCACAAAAGCACCTTGCAAAGGGAGGCACAAGAAATGCCGTCACCCTGGAAATGTATCGTGGACACAGGAGGGTTCACTCCTCTCCACACAGCCTCACGGTCTGACTAAGCAATATCGTAGCCACTGATCAATAACAGTCCTTGGCAAAGCACTTCCCAATAGATATGAACGAAAAGACACTGAAGCATATTTCTTTGGTTCTGTGTGTGATAGTATTGGAACTCTGTTGGGGAGGGTTATTTTTTAATAAAAATAAAATTGTTTTTTATTACTTCTGYAGGGTTTTTGACTTGTTTCATATTGTGTTATTTCATTTGTAAAACGTATTTTAACTGAATTCAGATGTTATGAATTGTTTAAAGGTACTTGTTGCAGACATGAAGACTGACATTTTTTCCCTCCCATGAATGGATGAACTAAATTTGTGATTGAATGCCAACTACCATGTTTATTTACCTACAGAAACTGCTAAAATGACTTAAAATAGTTCAGATGTACCTGTCTAGCTGTTTTACAAAGACTGCCTGTCAAACTCTCTATGGTACTCCATCATCCTGTCACMTTGCATTTAGCACCAGATAGTCATATTTCCACCTTCTCTAAGATTAAATGCTTGCCTGATTTCACCTTATTTATAAACCTACAAGGACCAGTGTAGGTCAGTCTGCTTTGTTTACATTAAGTGTGGACCCGTATTTCAAAAATGCTTTCAATATATCTGGAAAAGTAAACAGTAAAACCACGTTTTGGCATGGTAGTTCCGCATAACTTTTTTTTAAAGGTTTTTATTATATGCAGTGAGGGCTAGGGTTGGGCATAATCATATCGTCTGTAATTAATCGTCAGGAAAACAATCGATTATTTTTTGGCACTTGATGATTAATACGATTAATGCCACCAGGCTGACTGACTGGAGATTTCCCCGAATATTTAAACAAAAGTTCTGTCATTTATTTATCAACACAATTTAAAATTTGAAGTAGAGCCTGAGGTCTGTGATTTTGACACAGTTTGAAAAAGATTTTTACGAAGAGCAAATATTTCCCACTAAATTGGTCATGTGACTGGGACATACTCCAGGGGGATTAATCGTCAAATTAAWCGTTATCGGATAAATACCACAATTAATCGTGATTAATTTTTTTTGCCAATATCTCCCAACCCTAGTGAGGGCTTTTAAATAAGACATGCCTTTTATYTATTCTATCTATTTTAATTATCTGCTGATTTATTCATAAAGGTGGGATYAATCCAGGCTGAGGGCGGAGTCAGCTCTGACGTTACAGACGTCAGAGCTGACTCCGCCTTCAGCCTGGATTAGAGCCCGCCTCTTCCTGTCGGTGTCAGAAAGGGAACTTCACCATATTTAGCTGGCTTACCGAAGCCCTGCAGAGTTCTGTCAAGCAGCCTGGAAATCTTGACTCTCRTCGGCGGATACAACGCGGGGTTGACAGCTTTGTGACGGCAGCCGGACACAACTCGCTGACGACGACGTCGATGGAACACGGTGCCTGAGAAGGGAGCCTGTCTTAACAGCTGTTTTCTTTTTTAACGCGATAAAAGTAGCCACCGACTCTGTCATTAGTCCTAACTATCAGCCGAGCTAGCCTGCTAGCTAATTACTTTAGCTTCTCCGTCGCTCGCTGTCCCGCAGTTAAAGTATCTATGTCCTTTCTGCTGAAGGTCCGCTGTCGGTAGGGATTCATTTGGACTCCGTGACCCCGCTGTGATGATCTCCTGACAGCCCCTCTCGTCGGTTCCAGCCACTTTTCAAAGCCTGGCTAGCTAAGCTAACTTAGCAGGATTTTACTGCCMTAGTAGCCACTAGCTTTCGCCGTGGCACTGAAATCCGATTTCAGACGCTGACGTTGTGCAAACAGTGTTTGTTTTTTTTTACGGAGACGTCAAAACCCCTCGGGCCGGGGAAACGACCCCGTTGACAGGACGGAGGGAGCGGGGAACATCGGAGACTAGGACAGTTCGTCTCTGAACGGACGCCGAGAGGCGCTGTACTGCCCGAGGAGGAGACACCGGAGTTGACGGAGGAGCATCAGACATTTGACATCTGTGATCCGGGAAGTGAACCGGGCAGGGACCTCATGAATGGAAATCGGAACTACAGGTAATCCAGTCCACAGCGTCTCTTTCCCACAAGGGAGACATTACACTTATAATTTGTGAGATGAAACAGCAGTCTAAACGTAAAATCATCTTGTTCAGTCTAACCCTAAACCATCTCATAGAGTATGCTTTTATTCTATTAAAATGTTCACATCCGCATTTGTTTGACATTTGTTTCCAAACTTGTTTAAAMCAAAATGAAAATTTAATTCAGCTTAAAGTATCTCTGATTAAAATTTGAAGTTGAGTTAAATTATCTTAAAACATCTGTGAAATCAATTAGGCTGATTTATCATTGCTCATTAAACTCCTTTAGGTAATTGTTTCAACTTGCAATTTATTTTTGGTCAAATTAAAATGAGTRTATAGGTAAACTTTTGTTTCATTGAAGTTTATTTGGATTTTGAAGTCTTGAAATCTCTTTAATGTGGTTAGAAGTGTCTGATCATTTGAATCAAATTCATTAAATTAAAACAGGGCTGCCTTTTTTAAGTTAAATGTTCATTTCAGCAGAATGAATGTGACTTTGTGTTCGTTGTCTTGGTTCTAAAGGAAATTTAGTTGTGGACGTAAACAAGATTTAACATAAGATGCTCCAGAGATTATTACGTTTGGTTTAAAGAAATCCTTAACTTTATATAAATGACAGACTGTCTCTAATTCAGCACACAATTGTGTGTGTGGTATAAATTAAGTAGACCAGGGTAATTAACAAAACTGTGATGACTCAAACATCATTCCACCCACTTTCCTGCCTGACCTTCAAAGTGAAGTAGACATACTGTATATTTCTAAAACACTGAATTTCAATTTGGCTTATTTTGTAGTAGTTAAAAAATCATTTAATTTCATTACAGCAACTTCACCTTTAAACCTAATAATCGCTGACTGATTTTAGATGGCCACTTTAAAAAAATGTCAGCCAGTAGAGCTGGGCGATATGATCAAAATTTTATATCACGGTATTTTCAACATTTTCACCAGTTTCACGGTATTTGACGGTATTTTTCTTTTCATCACAGCTCAGCTGATAATAAAATGTACAAATCCTGCTTATTGACTTTTTTCTTTTACTGTACCTCTGTCTGTGTCTCTGTTTCCCTCCTCTGTGTCTGTTCTTTGACTGGTGGTTGGAGACAGTMGTCACGCATTTTGGTCCAGTCGTGAAGGAGGAGGGTTAAGAAAAGATTATGATCGGGTTTATTGTTTTATGTTATTTATTAAAGCTTATCAGCATGACTCTCCTTGCACACCAGTCAATTCCAACTCCACTACGAACTACTTCCTGCAGGCTTTTCACAATAAAACCACGTTAAGTCTCAATCAACATAACGTCTCCATATTAACTAACCGCGTTAAATCTAACTGTGCACGTCACTGAAGACGTGTTTACTACATTCTGCGACGGCGAAAACGGGATGTTTTTCTAAACGTCAGTCAATATAAGCAGCAGAATTGCCACCCGCTACTCCAAACATTAGCATGCTAACGCACATAGCGGTGCAGCAAGGAAAAATGTCCCCCGGGAAACAACAGTTCACTGGCGGCTGCGACGAAACATTCCGCTATTTAAACCGGTATGTCCGGTATTCAAAAAATTCATATCATAACAAATAAAAACCGGTATTCGGTACAAAACGGTATACCGCCCAGCGCTATCAGCCAGTCATGCCTGTACATACTGATACTAATCAATCAATTAGATCAATAAAAGTGCAGCAGCAGCTGCTACAGYCAGTTTACAATTTAKTTTTGTTTAATGAAATCTTTGTTTTACATACACCTTTCACTACCCTTTATCTCTAAAAATCATTGACAGTAGAAGTCAATTCTTCTACCTCTCTCTTTGTCAAACTGACATAATATGATGAAATTTTCTAAAAGCAGTAACAATTCTACAGTGTAAACACAAATTTGTGTGTCTGAGTTTTAGGTTTTGTAACCAGTTTCTCCATCTCTATTATAGTTTTTTTTTCTTTTCGTGCATCACAACAAAAATATGTCAGCTAATCTCGATTATAAAGGTGTCCCTGGGTGGTACTGAGGAGGTGGTTGTTGCGTCATCAGCCAGGTGTGGCGTTCATCCTGTAGCCTCTGAAGATAAACTCGGCAAATCCCTGCATTAGTAGATTTCTTTTACAGAGGAAGTGGTCACGTGTGACAGATGATGAACTCTGTCCTTTTGAGGTCCTTGGGTCTYAATTTGAAAATTAACCCCGACTGACTCAGCATTTTTAGCAGTAGACTTTCAATGTGTAGTTTGGTAAACATGCTTGTTGGGGCTGAAAATGCTGAATCAGGGGTAGGAATAGGTTGAATTTCATTCTCAATCTTTTTTTTTTCCAGAGCCTATACATAAGTCTCAAAGTTCACTAATTTGTGTTTGCTAATTCGCAGCTGTGACCTGATGCCAATTTGTGTCTTGATCCAGTGATGAACACTATTGTCTGGCCAAGWTGAAAGTTAATGTTTTTCTTTTCTTCTTTCTTTTGAACATAGTGGCAGTTAAACAGCCTGAGAAACACCTGGCTTTGTCTCCACTAATGGAAGCTTTCCACTTATGTGACCATAAACTGAAAGCTAGTTGCTCTTGATTAGCCAGTGATACGTGATACAGCATTTGGGTCACAGCCCGCTCCCTCCTCCTGAAGAGATCCCTCTCAGCTGGCCATTCTTCYATTAAYATCAAGTCCTCCTCAACTTCACAGMATYRGAAACAAAAGGGACTGCAAAGTGTTTTCCCGACAGCTAAGGAGATAGTCATTCCTTACAAAATGCAAATACACACGCATAGTAGTGATCTGTAATTTAGGCCAAATGACTAATTTTGCTGTGACACATGTCCACCAAGATGTACTGTATGTTACAATACATAGACATTGGGCATAGACATAATGAAGTATTCAGATTACCTCTTAGTATTTGTTTTTTTTAATGCCACTTTTTTCCATTTATTTTTTTTTGTTTCATTTTGGTCTTCTACTATCCTGGCCCTTGCCTTCCTACGCAGCTATGCTCAATTCTAGTTTCCCTTCAATGCTCCGTCTGGGACTTATCCCATTGGGATGGATTTTGCTGGCAGATTTTTAGCCGGGCCAATCAGAGAACAGAACGTCAATTTTCTGTGCAGTGTCTGCTTGTAGTTTTTTACCTGGGCCAATCAGCAAACAGAGGGTGGAGTTTTGAATGACGTCGATGTTCTGCGCAGTGTCTGCTAGTTAGTTTAGCATTCAGCAGTGGAGGAAGAGAATGAAGCCAGTCTGTGTTGATAAGGCTTCCAAATTAAATTAAACTTGTCTGACAAAGCAGCAGCTCTCATTTACAGTCGTCTCGTTTGGCTCGGTACTTTTCTCCTCTCAGTAGGGTTGTTTACAGCACACGCGATTTCCGGTTAGCTTCTTAGCTTAGCCTCGTTCACACCGACAACACACACATGCTTCAGCAGAGGCCACGCCTCCTGCAAGAAACACCTCTCTATGCAGCAAGTCCAGACCCTTGTACGAAGCAAAGTGAAGGACAGGGTCTGGTTTTTACCAGGCTAGTCTTCTACCAATGTACTGCTGAAGCTTCTCAAAAAACATGGCTGCCATAACCTGGAGACCTGCCAGCAGTGGATGTTTGCTTRCAGCACCCTGAGAACACATCACATGCAGTTTTCACAGAGTTTAGTGCTGTCCATCATTGCTTTAAATGTGTTAGTATTGTGGTTAATGCTTTCACTTCAGAAGAAATTAATACAAAAGCAAGTTTTACCATAAAAATATGCTGTTGGTTGTTGTTTAAATGGCAGTCCCGTTCAGCTAACCGCCACAAGTCAACCAGTGAGCCCTGTGCTGGGGTAAATGATTAAAATTGATSCCTCCATTGGTCAGTCAGTAGTTGGAGGTTAAAGCTGATCGCTTGGCTCGCTCACATACCAACATGGCAACATATGAGGCGGGAAAAATACGGCCCTTCAGAGCTTGATACCAGAGATAAGTGGGCTAGCTAAGCTAATCAACTACATTTAAATGGGTTAACATCAGTATTCCCACATACAGCTTGGAACCAGTTGATGTAAAGTTAAGAGTCTAACTTCATTTTTTTTCTTTATCATTTGTGAACAAAAAAACAATATTTTTCCTTAATATGTCAATGCATCATAAACAAAGCTGTGGCTCCTTTGTGATCAGAACAGTACAAAGTGGCCATTTTTGCATTATACTTTTTTATGAGCACTGATGAGAACTTTTAGTTTACTTTATGCTTCTAAATTAACTATTTTAAATTTTCCACACAGTATTTTTTTCCCAATTGCTGGCTAGTCTTTAAATACCTGAAATGGTGGATATTTTTATCCGTTCAATGTTTTTTGCCAAAGTAAAAACTTTWAATCTTTACTCAGATGTAACAAAGTCAGGTTATCGAAACTTTCAGCATTAACTCTAACATTTTGTACAACTCTTACTAGGTTTTTGCCAAATTAACAATGTAAAAATTAGAAGTATTTGTCAAACGGTTGTACATTCTGGGCATAATCAAAGGACAACTTCTGCCAGTTTATCAAAGGAATTATATTAGTTTAGCTAAACTAACACATTTGGTCTATTAGGACAAGCTGTTTGCTGGAAGACAGTAAGATGGCCTGTACAGTAGAGAGGGAGGGGGCTTCCCACACTCAGCTCTCCACCTGTCACAGGAACCAGGTGGGATTTTAGTTGGCTGGAGATGACTCAGCTTGGTGTGAGACAGCTCTGGTTGAAGTAGATTTTATAGTTCATTAAAACTTATAAGTGAATATTAACCAGTGTTATACCACAAAGTGATACTTGAGTAAAAGTACAAGTATCTTACCAAAAATTTACTTTTGTAAAAGTTAAAGTCTCCTTTTGGAATATTACTTGAGTAAAATTCTTAAAGTATCTGATATTTTTGTACTTAAGTATTGATTTAAAATGAGCAGTTAGATTGTCCATAATGACATTTATTAGGAGGTGACCTCCTAAAAAAAATGCAGAAATGACCATCGTATTAAAATAATTAATTTATGTTAAATTTAGGATGCACTTGTCTAGCTGTTTCAGTTTATATACATATATCAAGGCTGCCCAAACATTTTCTCCAAAATAAAAATCAATCCAAGGGCTGTGGCCAAATGCAATAATATAATTCATGAAATACAAATGCTTCTTAAGTACAGTCCTTTTATTTTATAATGGTTATGTCCTGCTGGAGTGTGACATGATTTGTTTGTGTATAAACTAATACGGTATCAGAATTTTATATATTTATGCTTCTCATATTTATACTTCTCTTTCAACCACAGTTAAATTCACTCTACCTAGGAGGCACAATTTATATGGATAGKATTTATTAATAAGCTGGAATGAAAACAAGCAAAAATGAAATAAAAGTAACAACTTTCTACTTCTTGCCCTTTTTTTAAAAAAATGTAAGGAGTAAAAAGTACAGCTAATTGCGTGAAAATGTAAGAAGTTGAAGTAAAAAGTAGGCTGAAAAATAATTACTCAAGTAAAGTACAGATACCCCAAATTTCTACTTAAGTACGGTACCAAAGTATTTGTACTTAGTTACTTTACAACTCTGATCTAACTATTTTCCTAATGCTAATATATAATATGTTTTGTCCACCAGTGCTTTGCCCTTCTGGTATGGCCTCTCTTATTTTGTTGCTCCCTCTTTCTCACAGTCCTGAGATTCCCGCCTTTTTTTTTATTATTCACAGACAGTGACAACCCCCAGCGCCTCTTTCTTTTCTTTGGTTAGTGCTTCTGTTTCCCTCGCTGTGCCCCAGTGGGAAACTCTGCCTTCCCTGTCATTCTCCTTGTGCGTCGATTCTCTGTGGATTTTGTACAGACAGTAGGCTCAGCTTTTGAGGGAGGACTTAGGACTTGATTTGCAGTCTCTCCTCATAATGATCAGTTCATTCAAGCAGCCTGTTGACAATAGAGTGCCCCCTGTCTGCAATCCCAGCCACCCATAAGGCTAGCCATTAACCATTAGTTTCTATAGAGACCACAGTTTAACATTGCTCATTGCTTTAGAGAGGGGTTAACCCTCRATTTTTATTTCCTGATGAAACAAAGTGAAACCTATTGGCAAARGAACAGCCTACTATTACAAATATTTTAGTAAATCAACTGCTGATAATTAATTTTTTAATATTGACTTGGTTTTATTATTGATTGCATATGAAAGGTTTCTGTCTTGCATTTTGGGATAAGTCACAAATGATTATAGGATACAATTGAACAGCTAACATTGTGTTTTATTTCTACTTGGAGTTGTTATTTTTTTGTATACCTGAATACTTTTCCCCCTGAATTAAATGAGTGTTCGCTCTGAGATCTGAAACATGTGCTGATGTGGTAGACTTTTAAACTGTTCTGACTGACTGAACACGTGTGGGGCTTAAAACCCTACAAGTGGGTTGAGCAAACCAGAAAAAAAAATATAGATAGTTCAGAAGTGTGTCAGAGGATACATGAAGTTGTGAGGGTAAGGAGGAGGGTTAGAGGTAATGATGTGTCACCGTGTTTTAAGCCAGTGCAGCTAGACCACGCTGCTTTTCCACCTCCTACTCTCACTCCTTTTTTTGTGCTTTCTTTTTTTTTTTCTTCCTGAGATGTGTTTTTGGGGGAGCTTTAAGGGGCTCGTGTGTGTGGGAGGTGGTTGTGGACAGGAAGAAGGTTTTGGAAGAAGTCTGCATGTTTTGTTTTTGAGGCACTGCTAGACAGGCAAAAATCCTCTTTTTCTTAAATTTCAAATATTCTTTATTTCATGTTTTAAAGTAGTTGATAATAAAGAAGTTATTAGTCACAGAATAACTCATATTTTAAGGCAGTGTCATATAATTACCACTGATTTCCCAGTTTGACAACCTGACTCTTTCAGGCCACAAGATGTTCCTGTTAAGATGACAAACTGTGTWCCTCATTTTGGTCCTAGTTAATTTCTTAGTCTAGATGTAAATCATTTAATGTGACAGATCTCATTATGCCCAAGTCAACATCATAAGTCAACAAATCTTGGCTTGTGTCTGCTCCACTTCTCAGGCTGGGCTAGCAAGACACAAGGCTTCATTTAAGTTTTCTGGCCAGCTTAACAGAGCTAGTACTTTGTCAGAATGAATATACAGCATATATATGTGCGTATGTATGTATGCATGTGTGTATTAGGGTTAGGGGTGTAAGAAAATATCGATACACTGAAATATCACGGTATTTCATTTATCGATACTGTATTGATATTCTAAAGCTCTGGATGGATTTTTTTATTAAGGTTAAAATGTCAACTTTCCTGCCAGCCGTTCATTTTTATGTTGTAGTTCAGCCTCTGACCACTAGTTGGCAGCAGTGTGCCAGCCATTTGGCTCCTCTACCTCTTGAGCACCAGAGAGTAAGGGTAGCATTAGCATTGTGAGTAAACATTAGCTTCATGCTCCGATAGCTGAATGTGAGCAGAAAAGACTGACACCCTCTGCCTTCTAAGCAGAGGTAAGGTTACAAACAGTTACTTATTTGTCAGAATGTCTGTATTTTAAACCAAATTAAGTGTCTCGTGTGCTCTTTTTTCCAACCTTCACGTTACAGAAGGCTAGCGCATGTTTATGTAATAGAATTTTCTGAGACAATGAATTTTGATTTTTCATTTTTTTTACCAGTAAGAGGTTTTTATTTAATAGAATTTTTGGACAAAAAAATCGCAATATATCACCTTGCTTACAGTATTGCAATATATTGGGATATATCGTATCGTGACCCSTCTGTCATGATATGTATCGTATCGCCAAATTCTTGCCAATACACAGCCCTAATTAGGGTTGGGCAAAATCGTATCATGCGCAAATAATCATCAGAAAAACTATTATTTTTTTTTGCACTTGACAATTAATATGAATAACGCCACCAGGCAGACTGGAGAACTCCCCGGTCAGTCCGCTTTATGCTCCTCTCAGCTTTAAATGTGACAAACATTTTTAAAAAGTTCTGTAATTTCTAGGGATGGGAAATCATCCCTATTTGCAGATCATAAGATCATGGTCACTGGCTATCGCCGATAGATGATCCAGTCGGCTGATAAGGCATGTGCAGTTGCGTTGTTAATAAATAATTAAATAAATAATAAAATAAAATGAAGTAAAAACAGTCAGGTCCGCTTATTACTGAGAGTCGCAGTTGAAGCAGAACCCAAGGAGTAGTGGGTTTGTCCCTCCCACTCCCCCATTTCCTGGTTGTCGCTCCCACCCGAGTCGCCACACACACCAGAGCCCAGAGTGACRGGGAAATAAGCAGGGGTGAGGGAGTGCACTCCAGTCCGGTTCAGAACTGGATAAAGTTATTTGTTCAAATGTATGATTCATGGATTATTCGTTTTGTAACTAAGCGTAATAATATAGCACTATTTGGGTCAATTGTGGCACACCAAAGCAAGATGATGACTAGAAGAGAGACGTGAAGAGGAACTGCGCAAGTGCAAACAAAAAAAATAAGAGACGCAGCACTGTATATTAATTATTTTATTCCCTCGTTTGCACAGATCACAATAATGATTAAAACATTTTAATTTACAGAGAAGGGCACATATAAAATTTATTTTATATCCCTGCCACAGCATTTAATTTATTAATAAAGATAGCCCTTTAAAAAAAAAATCGCATTCCAACCCTTCAATCGCCCATAGACGATTGAATCAAAAATCACGCCATCCCTAGTAATTTCTTTATCTTAACTCCAATTTTACTTGGTCTATCAACACAATTTAAAAATTAATGTATAGCCTGAAGTCTGTACTTTTGACATAGTTTTGAACAGATGTTACGGAGAGCAAATCTTTCCCACTAGAGTGATTTAAATTGGTCATGTGACTAGAACATGCAGGCGTCCAGGGGATTAGTTGTCATATTAATCGATATCGGCTAAATACCACAAGTAATCGTGATTTATGTTTTTTTTTTTTCGCCAATATTTCCCAACCCTAGTATGTATGTGCGTGGGTAATACACCACCCACTTACTGTATATCAATAAGACAGCTGGGTCTTCCCTGACACCTTGTAGTCAAAACTGGCCTTGCTTGTACTCCTGTTGATTCGTACCCCCCGTCAAATGCCCCCACCCGCTACTTTCTGAAATGTTTGCATCACGCGTACTCCTTTACCCTCCTTCWGCCTCAGTTTTGGCTCGAAGGGGATTTCAACATATTTGCATGTTGTTTTGACCGAGCATGCCCCCGTCAGCCTGTCAGTGTGTGGCGACCCGCTGGTGTTTATCTGTTGTAGAGCGTGGCAGAGGCTCCCTTGGGTGCTCCATGCAGCGCTCTCTCTCGAGGTGGGGAGGGAGGGAGTAGTTCCTACCGTGTGTGTGACTTGCTTCAGTCAGTCTTTGCCAACTTTCAGTCATTCTGTAGCCATCTGAGTGTGTGTTTTCTAGGTTCTGCCTGCTGTGACTGACTCTATTGTGCCTGGTTACTGAGCACTCATGCTGCTCCTACGGCGCGGGCCACTCTGGATGTGAAACACAACAGCTGTATTGTGTATGTGTGTATGTGTGTGTGTGTGTGGACATGTGCATATATTAGCATCGTGGACGTTTGAGGACCGGGGTGATGTGGTCAGGGGGTTTGCAGTGACTGGATGTYAGCCTGGCTTCTCACCATCCAGTTTGCCTGGCTTACAGCCCACTGTTTACAGTGTGTGACTGTGTTGTGTTACACAGCAGCAGAGTGGAATGAGTTCACATTGCTGAGATGTTTCTGCGGAGTATTTATATGCTAAGAAAGGCTTCTTAATTATTGGTGGGATATAAAATTTTAATCTGAATATTTTTTCGCTGTTTGCTTCTAATCATGYATATTTTTTATATTTTCTTGGCCTATATTTTTAAGTTTTCCATTGTTGCCAAAAAAAAAACCCAAAGGGCTTGAATTAAAAATAACAATTCTTTTGCCCTTGACATATCTGTTGAAAAATTAACTGTCAGCAAGCTTGTTGGTAAAAATACTTGCTTGTATTATTGCCAGATAATGATCACATTGAACCCCTTTAGTTCAATGATCTCTTAAGTTTACACAAAGACATAGTAGTGGTATGAAAAAAGCGCCTTTAAAGCTTGGTTTGTATGCTGCATTATAGCACATGTTGCAAGTCTAGGATTCCTTTAAATTACAGGCAGTGTTTGGACGTTCTGTAGCCAGCTGAGTTGATTAAAACCAAGTGGCCCACAGAAAAGGACAAATGTAGGACTCCCAGCTGACTGCACACATGTAAAACAGCAGAAATTAAAACCATAGCAGCTGTAGTAAACAGCTCTGCGAACAAAGCAACATGTGCACTTAAGCTGCACATTTCTACAGAATTGCTGAAATTTCACTGAAATGAACATAGTTATTGGTAAAGAGTCATTTTGTCCTACAATATGATTGTACAGGCCCAGAAAATAAAACCACACTGACAGATTGTAGGAAGATCAAATGTACTGTTAAGGCATGTCCTTCCTGTAATTATCTGAAACACACACACACACAGAAGATTCTCTGAACTCACACACAGTGCAGCGTTTTTCAGCTAAATGGCGTCTTTAAAAGCCCCATACCAGAATGCGTGCATTTGTGGTTGAGTTAAAAAATTTGTCACGGCTTATTAAAATGTGTCATCCACCAGCAGCAGAGGTCATGCTCTCCTCAGTGTGTCCTTGGTTAGACTTTAGTGTTTAATTTTGCTGAGTCTGGAGGTTTGTGTAAACTCATGGTGGCAAAGGGTGGGTGTGTAGCTTCCCACACACCTTGCATGTGGAAATAGTTGTTTTTTTTTCCTTTTTTTTTTTTTTTTTGCTTGAAAAGGACTGACTTGATCACATTGTCTAAAGTAGATTTTTTTAAAGTTCAAGAATTTTCATGCACGAGTAGCATAATTTGAATAAATGTGTAAAATGAAAGTGAAATGTTTCGCTGAACTTTTTGCATCTATGACCTGGTTTAATAATAATAATGATAATGATAATAATAATGCATTTTCTTTATGAAGTGCCTTTCAGGACAACAATTCAAAACCAATTAAAACCATTCCCCTCTGACCCCGCCACTTTTGCCTTTGAATCTTGTTGTGTCTCTGAAAGAAGACTGGAAGATAGAGGGAGAGTTTTCTGATGTACTTCAAGGCCAGATTTTTGAATGTTTCCTTAATAAGCTTTGGTAAAACATCTCTGTAGGTTTTGGGCCTCTCAGCTTGTTGTCTTCTGTGTGTGATGTACGGTCTTCTCTTTATTCAGTCATTGCTGGAGAATGATTTTGTTAATGTTGCTGTTTTTAATGGCCTACTGGTATTTATAAGTCTGTAGGTGAAAGAAAAAACTAATTATTCTACTTCGTTTTATCTGTATTTGGATTTTGAGTCTTCTCTCAAGCTGTTTGTATATAGTTTCATTTCTGTGTATTTTTCTGCATCCGTTTCAGATGCTGTAGCACTATACAGAAATGATTAAAAGATTTTATTTTCAAAGCCAAGTAAAATCTGGTTTAAAGAGTGGTTTAGGTGATTAACATAAGATCCCCACAGTGCAAACAAGTCATCACTGCTAGTGGTAAGTTATTTTTACAATGAGGCATGTTTTGGACATTTGTAAAGGCAGGTTTAGCTATGTGTCAGGAGCCATTTGTTTGAGAAAATTCCGAGTGGTGAGGTTTGCTTAGATGCCAAAAGTGTAGCTGAGTAATTTCAAAATCAATTAAATGGTTTTATCATTGCAGTACAGTGAGAAATGACTGCATGTCTCTGTCATTTTTTATGCTGAAACAAAACTACAGTGGTTTGCAAAAGTATTCATACCCCTTGAACTTTTCCATATTTTGTCACATTACAACCACAAACATAAATATATTTCAC